>NC_066583.1:245133935-245437997 GCF_024323335.1 Lathyrus oleraceus
TAGGGGACAAGAGGAAATGCGTCAGGCTAATTTGAGAGCCGCTGCCGCGAACCCTGTTGTTGTGGCAATACCAGTGAATCCGTTAGGAGGAGATGGTACACCGACTGTAGCTCAACCACCTCCCGAGAGAGGTCCAGTATATCAAAATGCTGCTCATGTACTCAATATCCATGTCAATGGGAGAGTTCAACCTGAGATTGACGATCATCAGGATGCGTTTTTCACTACAAAGGCTGACTCAGTTTATGACGCTTTTGGTCCTTCTCCTGTTGACCTCGAAAGGAGATTCCGTATGGTGGAGGAGAGATTCAAGGCAATGAAAGGTCCCGATACCTTTGGATTAGATGCTGCCGACATGTGCTTAGTGCCAGGCATGAAAATTCCTCCTAAGTTCAAAGTTCCGAGCTTTGAAAAGTATCAAGGGGTCACCTGTAACACCCCGATAATAATAAAATAATTATTTAAAGTGAGTTAATAATATATTTATTAATTTAATTAAATAATTGGAAATTTTATTATTATTATTATTATTGGATTATTATTATTATTGGAAAATATATAAGTTGGAATAAGGAAAAAGGGTTTCAGTATTGGTAAAGAGTTTTCACGTGAAACAGAGAAGCGGCTGAAAAGTGGAAAGTGGAGAAAGGGCAAAGAGGAAGAGCTAGAGAGCAAAGGTTGAAGAACGGAAAAGCTCGAAGCTTAGAGATTGCCGGATTATCTCAGGTAAGGGGGGTTTATCGTCGTTTAATGGGTATTATAGGTTAACATGTCATGGGTAGTGATAGCCGTTGAATTGACCCTAATTGGGATTTAGAATGCTGAGAAAATTGTGATGATTAAGTTGTATGAAAACTGAAATTGAATCGATAATTGTATGTGTCGTGATTTTCCGATAATGTAGCTTTTTACGGAATTGGAATCGGAGGTCCGGAAGTCCTCCAACGGCGGAAAATGCGGAGAACTCTGCATTCTGCCTTGTGTTAGCGCAGGGACTGCTGTTTTGCCTGCGTTAACCGGTTAACCCAGGGCGTTAACCGGTTAACACTGTTATATTTTGTGAAAATGTGCTGTTTTGCCTGCGTTAACCGGTTAACCCAGGGCGTTAACCGGTTAACACTGTTGCGTGTTGCCAGAAAATGTATTTTTTGTCCTGCGTTAACCGGTTAACCTAGGGCGTTAACCGGTTAACACTGTTGCAGTGTGGAAAAATTGTTAATTTTTATGTTGTGAACACAATTGGTGAGTGGCCTATTGTAGTTAATTATGATGAGTAATTTTGTTGGGTTATGTGATGAAGAGTTGATGCAAATATGTTGATAAGTTGTGTTAAAGTTGTTGAAAATATTGAGTTGTAGGCTTGATGAGCCAAAATTGATTATAAGTTGTTTTGTTGAAAATACTGAGTTGTAGGCTGATGAGCCAAAGTTGATTATAAGTTGTTTTTGTTGAAAAAGCTGTTGTGTTGCTGTTATTATTATGTTGTTGAAATTGCAAGTCGTACATTCCATATACATTCATATGCATAGAGTCGGAGCTTTGCTCACACCACGTTGGCCTGGATTGGCAAAAATATGGAGCTTTGCTCACACCACGTTGGCCTGGATTGGCAAAAATATGGAGCTTTGCTCACACCACGTTGGCCTGGATTGGCAAAATTTTAAGTTGAAAGTTGAAGGCTTATGCCTTGATGCCCACTAAAATGGCAATGATTTTAAGTTGGGAGTTTTACTCCGAATGGTACCACATGCATGAAGAGTCGAGTCTCATTTGAGTTGCATTTTATGTTGTTATTGAGTTGCATTGTTTGTCGTTATTGAGTTGCATTTTACGTTGTTATTGAGTATGATATTTGAGTTGATGTGCCGTTACTGAATGCATGATATGATTAGGGTGATTAACGTGTAAATTTACTTAACATAACATGATAATTTATAATGTTTGTTATATCGATTGAGGAACTCACCCTTACAACTATTTTTCAGGTAATGAGCAGTGAGTGAGTAGAAGCTAGTGCCTGGAGTCTAGTGTAGTCTACGTAGTGGGTCGTGCTCTGATAGATGTAACATCGGGACGGGATGTTTTAATTGTTTATTGTTGATTATTGAACCTTTTTACCTGTAAAACGTTATATGTTTTGAATGGTTGGTTGATTCTATCCGCTGCGAATTTTGCAAAAATGTTGTTTTGATTAAATAAAGAGCATGACAGTTATTATGCTGTGAAATGTTGTGTGACACCCTTGGTGCATGATTACTCTGATATATATATATATATATATATATATATATATATATATATATATATATATATATATATATATATATATATATATATATATATATATATATATATATATATATATATATATATATATATATATATATATATTTGTTGTTGTTATTAAATATTTGGGGTATTTTAGAAGGGTGTTACATTAGTGGTATCAGAGCAGGTCGGTCTGTCCGGCCAGTTGTCGTGTCGTTACTGTCTAACAATTGAGTAATTGTTACTAGTCTAACTTTTAAGTTGTGTTGTAGTGATAAGTTGAAATGGCTGGAAGGAATGACGCTGCAATGGCTGCCGCAATGCAAGCAATGGCACAAGCTGTGCAGAACTTGCCAAATGCTGGTGGGGATGCTGGATCACGTAGCTTGGCGACTTTTCAGAGAGAGAATCCGCCGGTGTTTAAAGGGAAGCATGATCCAGATGCAGCCTTGGGATGGTTGAAAGAGATTGAGAGGATCTTCCGTGTTATGGATTGCACTCCAGCTCAGAAGGTTCGGTATGGTACTCACATGCTAGCAGTCGAAGCTGATGACTGGTGGCTAGAGACTCACGAGAGGTTGACCGTGGCAGGTGAAGCCATTACTTGGGATGTATTCCGTAGGGAATTCATGAGAAAATATTATCCGGAAGATGTCCGTGGTAAGAAGGAAATTGAGTTCCTTGAGCTGAAGCAAGGAAGCATGTCTGTCACTGATTATGCTGCGAAATTTGTGGAGCTGTCCAAATTTTATCCTCATTACACTGGTGCTGGTGCTGAATTTTCAAAGTGCATCAAGTTTGAAAACGGACTGCGCTCTGAAATTAAGAAGGCTGTTGGGTATCAAAAGATACGCATTTTTACTGAATTAGTTGATAGCTGCAGGATATTTGAAGAAGACAATAATGCTCATTACAAGATTGTCAGTGACCGCAGAGGCAAGCAACATCAAAATCGTGGCAAGCCGTATGATGCTCCAGCTGGAAAAGGGAAGCAAAGAGCTGCTCCGACTCAGAGGGCTAGTGGGGGAGGTGCTCCTGCTGGTATAGTTTGCTTCAAATGTGGTCAGGCTGGTCATAAGAGTAATGTATGCACTGCTGAAGTAAAGAGGTGTTTTCGCTGTGGTAAGATTGGTCATGCAATAGCTGATTGCAAGCACAAGGAAGTGATTTGTTTTAATTGTGGCGAAGAAGGGCATATTGGAAGTCAGTGTCAGAAGCCAAAGAAATCTCAGACGGGGAGGGTGTTCGCATTGACCGGAACTCAAACCTCCAATGAGGACAGACTTATCCGAGGTACGTGTTATATTAATGGCTTTCCTCTTGTAGCTATTATTGACACAGGTGCGACTCATTCCTTTATATCTTTGGATTGTGCTGTGAAACTTAAGTTAGAGATATCTGAGATGTTTGGTAGTATGGTAATTGATACTCCTGCGAAGGGTTCAGTGACTACTACTTCGGTTTGTTTAAATTGTCCTTTGAGTATTTTTGGTAGAGACTTTGGGATGGACCTAGTGTGTCTTCCACTAGCGCATATTGATGTTATTCTGGGTATGAACTGGTTGGTGTTTAACCGAGTTTCTATCAATTGTTTTGATAAGACTGTGGTCTTTCCTGAGATTGAGGAAGGAAAGAGTTTGTTTCTATCAGCAAGGCAAGTGAATGAAGAAGTAGCTGATGGGGCAGAGTTGTTTATGCTGTTAGCGACTCTGGAGGCTAAAGATAAACTGGTGATTTGTGATCTAGCCGTGGTGTGTGATTTTCCTGATGTGTTTCCTGAAGAGGTGAATGAATTACCACCAGAACGCGAAGTGGAGTTCTCGATTGATTTGGTACCTGGTACTAGGCCGATATCGATGGCTCCGTACCGTATGTCTGCTGTTGAGTTAACTGAATTGAAGAGTCAGTTGGAAGATCTGTTGGATAAGAAATTTATTCGTCCGAGTGTGTCACCGTGGGGTGCACCAATGCTATTGGTTAAGAAGAAAGAAGGTACTATGAGGTTGTGTGTGGACTACAGGCAACTGAATAAAGTGACGATCAAGAATCGGTATCCTTTGCCGAGGATTGATGATTTGATGGATCAGTTGGTTGGTGCAAGTGTGTTCAGCAAAATAGATTTGAGATCTGGGTATCATCAGATCCGTGTGAAAACCGAGGATATTCAGAAGACTGCTTTCAGAACAAGGTATGGACATTATGAGTATTCTGTAATGCCTTTTGGTGTGACTAATGCGCCTGGAGTATTTATGGAGTATATGAATAGGATTTTCCATCCGTACCTAGACAAGTTTGTGGTGGTGTTTATTGATGACATTTTGGTGTATTCGAAATCTGAAGAAGAGCATGCTGAGCATTTGAGAGTGGTTTTAGAAGTTCTACGAGAAAAGAAGTTATTTGCTAAACTCTCTAAATGTGAATTTTGGTTAGAAGAGGTTAGTTTTCTTGGTCATGTGATTTCAAGAGGTGGCGTTGCTGTTGACCCTTCTAAGATTGAAGCGGTATCTAAGTGGGAAGCTCCGAAGTCTGTTGCTGAGATTCGAAGTTTTCTTGGTTTGGCTGGTTATTATAGGAAGTTCATTGAGGGATTTTCTAAGTTGGCGTTACCGTTGACGATGTTGACTAGAAAGGGGCAAGCATTTGTTTGGGACTCAAAATGTGAAGAAGGTTTCCAAGAGTTAAAGAGAAGGTTGACTACTGCTCCTATTCTGATATTACCGAGTTCGTCGGAATCATTTGAAGTTTACTGTGATGCTTCATTGTTGGGTTTGGGTGGCGTGTTGATGCAGAATAAGCAGGTTATAGCTTATGCTTCAAGACAGCTGAGGGTTCATGAGAGGAACTATCCGACGCATGATTTAGAGTTGGCAGCTGTGGTATTTGTTCTGAAGTTATGGAGGCATTACTTGTATGGGTCAAGATTTGAGGTTTTCAGTGACCATAAAAGTTTAAAGTATTTGTTTGATCAGAAAGAGCTGAATATGAGACAGAGAAGATGGTTAGAGTTTCTGAAGGATTATGACTTTGGTTTGAATTACCATCCGGGTAAAGCAAACGTAGTGGCTGATGCATTGAGTCGGAAATCATTACATATGTCTATGTTAATGGTTAAGGAATTGGATTTAATTGAGCAGTTTAGAGACTTGAGTTTGGTGTGTGAGAGTACTCACAATAGTGTTAAATTGGGAATGTTGAAATTAACAAGTGGTATTCTGGATGAGATCAGAGAGGGTCAGAAATCCGATGTGCTTTTGGTTGATAAGTTGACTCTGGTGAATCAGGGTCGAAGTGGTGAGTTCAGAGTTGATGAGAATGGTATTTTGAAATTTGGTAGTCGGGTGTGTATTCCGGATGTTGCCGAACTTAAGAAGAGTATTCTTGAAGAAGGACATCGTAGTGGCCTGAGTATTCATCCTGGAGCTACTAAGATGTATCATGATTTGAAGAAGTTATTTTGGTGGCCGGGAATGAAGAGAGGAATTGCGAGCTTTGTTTATTCCTGCTTGACTTGTCAGAAGTCAAAGATTGAGCATCAGAAGCCGTCTGGGCTAATGCAACCGTTGGCTATTCCAGAGTGGAAGTGGGATAGTATCAGTATGGATTTTGTTTCTGGTTTACCGAGGACAAGTAAGAATTTTGAAGCTATTTGGGTGATTGTTGACAGATTGACGAAGTCGGCTCATTTCATTCCGATTAGAATGGATTATCCGTTAGAGAGATTAGCCGAGTTGTATATTGAGAAGATTGTAAGTTTGCATGGTATTCCGTCGAGTATTGTTTCAGACAGAGATCCTAGATTTACATCGAAATTCTGGGAAGGTTTGCAGAAAGCTTTGGGAACTAAACTTAGATTGAGCTCTGCATATCACCCGCAGACTGATGGCCAGACTGAGAGGACGATTCAGTCATTGGAGGATCTTTTGAGAGCTTGCGTTTTGGAAAAGGGAGGTGCTTGGGATTGTTATTTACCTTTGATTGAGTTTACCTACAACAATAGTTTTCATTCGAGTATTGGTATAGCACCGTTTGAAGCTTTGTATGGTAGGAGATGTCGGACACCTTTATGTTGGTATGAGTCCGGTGAGAGTGTTGTGGTTGGACCGGAAATTGTTCAACAGACTACAGAAAAGATTAAGATGATTCAGGAGAAGATGAGAATTGCTCAGAGTCGTCAGAAGAGTTATCATGACAAGAGGAGGAAATCACTTGAGTTCCGAGAGGGAGATCACGTGTTTCTTCGTGTTACTCCGATAACTGGGGTTGGTCGAGCTTTGAAGTCAAAGAAGTTGACACCTCGATTTATTGGTCCTTATCAGATTTTGGAGAGGATAGGAGAGGTAGCCTATCGTATCGCTTTACCGCCGTCACTTGCGAATTTGCATGAGGTTTTTCATGTGTCTCAGTTGAGGAGGTACATTCATGATCCGTCGCATGTGATCCAAGTAGATGATGTACAGGTGAGAGATAACCTGACTGTTGAAATATCGCCTATGAGGATTGAGGATCGGGAGTTGAAGCAGTTGCGGGGTAAAGAGATTGCCTTAGTGAAGGTAGCTTGGGGAGGACCAGCAGGTGGCAATGTGACTTGGGAACTGGAGAGTCAGATGAAAGAGTCTTATCCAGAGTTATTTGCTTGAGGTATGTTTTCGAGGACGAAAACTCTTTTAGTGGGGGAGAGTTGTAACACCCCGATAATAATAAAATAATTATTTAAAGTGAGTTAATAATATATTTATTAATTTAATTAAATAATTGGAAATTTTATTATTATTACTATTATTGGATTATTATTATTATTGGAAAATATATAAGTTGGAATAAGGAAAAAGGGTTTCAGTATTGGTAAAGAGTTTTCACGTGAAACAGAGAAGCGGCTGAAAAGTGGAAAGTGGAGAAAGGGCAAAGAGGAAGAGCTAGAGAGCAAAGGTTGAAGAACGGAAAAGCTCGAAGCTTAGAGATTGCCGGATTATCTCAGGTAAGGGGGGTTTATCGTCGTTTAATGGGTATTATAGATTAACATGTCATGGGTAGTGATAGCCGTTGAATTGACCCTAATTGGGATTTAGAATGCTGAGAAAATTGTGATGATTAAGTTGTATGAAAACTGAAATTGAATCGATAATTGTATGTGTCGTGATTTTCCGATAATGTAGCTTTTTACGGAATTGGAATCGGAGGTCCGGAAGTCCTCCAACGGCGGAAAATGCGGAGAACTCTGCATTCTGCCTTGTGTTAGCGCAGGGACTGCTGTTTTGCCTGCGTTAACCGGTTAACCCAGGGCGTTAACCGGTTAACACTGTTATATTTTGTGAAAATGTGCTGTTTTGCCTGCGTTAACCGGTTAACCCAGGGCGTTAACCGGTTAACACTGTTGCGTGTTGCCAGAAAATGTATTTTTTGTCCTGCGTTAACCGGTTAACCTAGGGCGTTAACCGGTTAACACTGTTGCAGTGTGGAAAAATTGTTAATTTTTATGTTGTGAACACAATTGGTGAGTGGCCTATTGTAGTTAATTATGATGAGTAATTTTGTTGGGTTATGTGATGAAGAGTTGATGCAAATATGTTGATAAGTTGTGTTAAAGTTGTTGAAAATATTGAGTTGTAGGCTTGATGAGCCAAAATTGATTATAAGTTGTTTTGTTGAAAATACTGAGTTGTAGGCTGATGAGCCAAAGTTGATTATAAGTTGTTTTTGTTGAAAAAGCTGTTGTGTTGCTGTTATTATTATGTTGTTGAAATTGCAAGTCGTACATTCCATATACATTCATATGCATAGAGTCGGAGCTTTGCTCACACCACGTTGGCCTGGATTGGCAAAAATATGGAGCTTTGCTCACACCACGTTGGCCTGGATTGGCAAAAATATGGAGCTTTGCTCACACCACGTTGGCCTGGATTGGCAAAATTTTAAGTTGAAAGTTGAAGGCTTATGCCTTGATGCCCACTAAAATGGCAATGATTTTAAGTTGGGAGTTTTACTCCGAATGGTACCACATGCATGAAGAGTCGAGTCTCATTTGAGTTGCATTTTATGTTGTTATTGAGTTGCATTGTTTGTCGTTATTGAGTTGCATTTTACGTTGTTATTGAGTATGATATTTGAGTTGATGTGCCGTTACTGAATGCATGATATGATTAGGGTGATTAACGTGTAAATTTACTTAACATAACATGATAATTTATAATGTTTGTTATATCGATTGAGGAACTCACCCTTACAACTATTTTTCAGGTAATGAGCAGTGAGTGAGTAGAAGCTAGTGCCTGGAGTCTAGTGTAGTCTACGTAGTGGGTCGTGCTCTGATAGATGTAACATCGGGACGGGATGTTTTAATTGTTTATTGTTGATTATTGAACCTTTTTACCTGTAAAACGTTATATGTTTTGAATGGTTGGTTGATTCTATCCGCTGCGAATTTTGCAAAAATGTTGTTTTGATTAAATAAAGAGCATGACAGTTATTATGCTGTGAAATGTTGTGTGACACCCTTGGTGCATGATTACTCTGATATATATATATATATATATATATATATATATATATATATATATATATATATATATATATATATATATATATATTTGTTGTTGTTATTAAATATTTGGGGTATTTTAGAAGGGTGTTACATCACCTGTCCAAAGACCCACATTCAAGCTTTTTGCAGAAAAAATGGCTGCTCATTTTGATGACGAGAAACTCTTAGTGCACTTTTTTCCAAGATAACCTTAGTGGAGCTTCTCTAGAATGGTATATGCAGCTCGAGCGCACACATATATGAACCTGGAGGGAACTTGCTGAATCCTTCTTGAAGCATTATCATTATAATTCAGACATGGCTCCCAATCAGACTCAGCTCTAAAGCCTTGCTCAGAAGCCAAATGAATCGTTCAAAGAATATGCCCAACGTTGGAGAGATCTAGCTGCCAGGGTTCAACCCCCTCTTCTTGAAAGAGAATTGATAAACATGTTCAAGGATACCCTTCAAGGGACGTATCTTGATGGAATGATTGGAAGTACCACCTCGGGATTCTCAGACTTGGTAATTATTGGCGAGCGAATCAAGAACGACTTGAAGATCAGCAAGATACAAGATACCGTAATTGTGGCTAATGGAGAAAAGAAGTCTCATTCTGGATTCTCAAAGAAGAAGGAATGGGAGACCAATGCTACCACAATCGCTAAAGGGGGAGCTGGAGTTTACCAAACGCCATACTATCTGGTGGCAGTAGTAACACCTAACCCGTATTAGCATCCAGCGTATGTTATTCCCACCGGTCCTCCAGCGATGCAATATCAGCAACCCTATGCTTCTCAGTAACCTTTTGTTCTGCAACAACATAACTACTATCAGCAGGGTAGATAGGTATCGAGGAGGCCTCCCAGAAGTTTTGATCCAGTTCCCATGCCGTATGGACTTCTGCTAGTTAATTTGCTCAAGGATTCGTTGGTTCAGTTAAGAGAAGCTAAGGCTCCTCCTGTACCTCTTCCTCTCGGGTATGACATGAACTTTAGCTGTGAGTACCACTCTAGGACGCCAGGGCACTCGATCGAGAATTGGAATGTCTTCAAGTACAAAGTACAAGACTTGATTGACTCAAAAGATATATCGTTCGTGCCACTTGTTCTGAGCAACCCCATGCAGGAAAGCACATCTGCAGTGTCGTAGTCAGAGTAGCGGTAGATATGAAGAAGTTATATATGTGGGATTGTCCCGTCAACTTCTGCCATACCCAAGACCCCAAGCTATGGGAGAATAAAGCAGATCACTCCAACTATCATTGGTTCAATCATGTTCATGTGTGATTTTCTTGATTGTCATTTGTAATAAACTCGTTTGTTTTTTAATAATAATGACATTGAAATGAATATGCATGTTTTTAATAAACCCATTCGTGGCCACTTATACTTTATTTTGTCAATATCTAACTTTTGGAGGAGGATGATGAAATTAAAAACACGAAACAAAACCATTGCTCGTACACTTTTGAACAAAACCTCACTGATGATGTAAGACACTGTTTCAAATCCCAAACACCGGAGATATAAGGAAGATAATCCCCAGTCAACCCTTTCGAGCCCAGGAGTAGGAGTTTCTTTCTAAATATAAAACCCTCAATCTTAAACCGTGGCAGAGTAGTCGTCAGTCAGTTTGACCAAGCGTTCAAACTTCAAAAGAGGAGTCTCCTATCTGAGGATCAACCATATCTTATCCCTCGCAAGAGGTCGGAAACCACAAATTCCAAATGGTTGTCCCTCACCCACAGAGGCACGAGGCGGTCACAACCCATTCCAATTAAATGGCCATATGTCACACGATTTGTTTCAACAAAAAAAACAAGGAAAAAATCGGAAATCAAAATAAATAAAGCCCGCTAAGTCGAAAACTCGAAAATGAGTGACTTAGGCAAAAATTAGGGCATCCTTGTGGATTGTAAATCTGAACCAATCCAGCAAAAGTAAGGAAATGAAAAATGAAACAAAATGAGGAATCAAAAGGAAATCCTCAGCAAGAACAAAATCACGTGGCTACAAACCAAACAAAAGAAGGATGACTGCCACACCAAAAATCTTGTTGGTTCATTAACCTTTTCACTCCCAAATCTCTTTTGGAAGAAGGAGCACTTGTGTTGAACTAGATGAACATAGGACTGGAGAACATCACGAAGAGCGGGTGGGTTAGGATAGGTTCGAGTCATAAATCCTTTCTTTCTAAAACCGTGAACCAGGCCACGTTACAACCCTTAAAAGACCTAATTGAAATAGGGTTTATTTCAAAAGCTTACTATGGTCAGTACAATCGTGTTAAAATTGACTCCTCAACAATTTGCTTATCATATGTGTTGGTATCGACATGACATTCTCATTAGTGATTTACTCGTTATATGTCATAATTCCAGTGAACCTGCTTGGATTTCAAAACTATATAAACATGATGTTAGCATTATCATTTCCTAAAAATGAACTTGTCTTACCCGTGAGTAAGCATCTAACATCAAGGGATCTTCCACAATAAACATGAATTGAGGAACCCGATGATTCAAAAGTGTAGAACTTCTGAGACCTCCATTGAGCAAGGCCAAGACGCTTCTTTTGATCACATCAGTCAGAATGTTTGAAGACTCTGTTGAGCTGAAAGACAAACCGCTTCAAGATCTAGTGGATAAGAGGCTGTCACATCGAGAAATCTCTATAAGATTTAGTTAATCTGAAGTAGTCAAGTTGAGATTTGATTAATCTCTATAAATACCAGTAAGTCAGGGGCATTTCCTCAAAAATTAGCCGACCAAAGGCAAAGTTACTTCAAGGCTCGTACCGGGGTAGGCCACCTCAAGAGCACAAGAAGTCAATCTCCCCGAAATGGTTAATTAGAGGAATGTAGCTCCGAGACACTGGGGCAAGTCAGATTAAGATAATCCATGACGAAGTTGCTTCATAACTAGTAATTGGGGCAATCCGTGCAGATACCCAGCAAACTGGGGCAAGACGGTCCGAAAAGAGGAAGGTTCTCTCCTTACTTGTGAAAGCTTTCAGACCCAGCCTGGGGCATCCGAAGGTCATGTCAGATTCTTCACCCAGCAGAAGTCAGATGTCAGGAAGTCATGCAAGACGCAACCCGTACTCCGTAAATCAGAAGCCTTGAAACAAGCTAATTTTTCTCAGCATTCATTACACCGTACCGAAGATTAGGGCATCCGTAGATCCTCATATCATTGCATAAACCTGTCATGCATGATTCATATCATTTCATTCATGCATATCATCCAGCATATCATGAAATCTCTCTAACAAGAAATAAGCAATCCGAAAACTCTCTTGGCACTATTCAACAACCCATTTTCGTTAGCAAACCTCTCGCAAAGCCCAATTCTCGTTGGCGAAACCCATAAATCTCAACTTCGAAAGACCTGTCAAGCCATCATCAGTGTCTACCACTTTTTTCAATACCCATCGATATTGATCTCCCTTCGATCGTCAGTGTCTATCACTTTTTTCAATACCCTTCGGTATTGATATCTCTTTTCTCCAACCCCAAAGTTGTAGATAATCACCCTTTTCTTAGTTTCAGACTTGATGATACCATTACCTCCAACCTCAGAGTTGTTGCTACTTCCTTCTTTCCAGCCTCAGAGTTATTGTTTATCCCTCTTATTCCCAACCTTAGAGTTGCGGTCTTTGTCTTACACCCGACCTCAGAGTTGATGTCGGTTCTTACTCCAATCTCAGAGTTGTTGCTCCTTCCTTATTCCCAGCCTCAGAGTTGTTGCCTCTTTTCCAGCCTCAGAGTTGTTGTCACTTTTCCTATTACCCCAACCTCAGAGTTGTTGCCCCTTACCCAACGTCAGAGTTGCTGTCCTTTTTACACCCGACCTCCGAGTTGATGGCGGTTCTTTCTCCAGCCTCAAAGTTGTTGTCTATTTCTCGAATTCCCAACCTTAGAGTTGTTGTCTTCCTTTCATATCTGACCTCAGAGTTGTATGCTAGTTCCTTCCCTAACCTCAGAGTTGTTGCTACCTCCCTATTTCCAGCGTCAGAGTTGTTGTCATTTTTCTTATTACCCCAACCTTAGAGTTGTATGTTGTCTATTTCTCTTATCCCCAGCCTCAGAGTTGTATGTTTCTCCCAACCTCAGAGTTAATGTTTGTCATTCTTACCCCAACCTCAGTGTTGTCGCCCCTTTTCCAACCTCAGTGTTGCTTCCCCTTTTCAAATCTCAGTGTTGTCTCCCCTTTTCCAACCTCAGTGTTGTCGCCCCTTTTCCAACCTCAGTGTTGTCGCCCCTTTTCCAACCTCAATGTTGTCGCCCCTTTCCCAACCTCAGTGTTGTCTCCCCTTTTCAACCTCAGAGTTGTCGCCCCTTTTTCAGCCTCAGAGTTGTCGCCACTTTTCGTATTAGCCCAACCTATGAGATGTATGTTGCCTTTTCATATTACCCCAACCTCAGAGATGTATGTTGCCTTTCCTTACCCCGACCTCAGAGTTTTTGTTCCTTTTCCAACCTTAGAGTTATTGTCAGATTTATTGTTTACCATTTGGCTTCCAACCTCAGCCTTGACATTTACCATTCTTTTCCCAACCTCAGAGTCGAGTATCTTCTTGTTTCTAACCTCGGAGTTGACGTTTACCATTTTCTCACCCCAACCTTAGAGTTGAGCAACTACATTTTTCCAACTTCGGAGTCGGTGTTTCTCTTTCTAGCCTCGGAGCTTAGACTATGCTTTGTTTCCAACCTTAGAGTTGACGATTACCATTCTTTTTTCCGACCTCGGTGTTGAGTGTCTACCGTTTTCCAACCTCAGAGTTAACGTTTATCCTTTTCCACCCCCAGCCTCAAAGCTTAGCATTTACCTTTTTTCAACCTTAGAGTTGACGATCTATCTTTTTCCAGCCTCAGAGCTGAACAACTACCTTTTTTCGACCCTAGGGTTGACAATCTATCTTTTTCAGCCTCAGAGTTGAACAACCACCTTTTTCCAACCTTAGAGTTGACGGTTACCATTCTCGCCCCAGCCTCAGAGTTAAACGTCTATTTTTTTCGATGTTGGAGTTGATGAACCTTCTTTCCCCTAGCCTTAGACCTGAATGGCTACCTTTTTCATAACTTTCGAGTTGTTGTGTCATTTTCTTATCCTCCAACCTCATAGTTGATATCTACGAATCCAACCTTAGAGTTAACACCTACCTTTGTTCCCGACCTTAGAGTCGATGTCCATACCATTATACCCAACCTCAGAGTTGACGCCTATCATTTTTCCAGTCTCAGAATCGATGTTGATCACAATTTATTTCCAACCGCAAAGTGGAGAATGTCCAGTTTTACCCCATTCATAATATTGAGGTCAGAATGTTTCGATCCCCAGCAATCAGTGTTGCTTTTGCTTCTGTCCCCAACCTCAGAGTTGAAGACCAATTATTTACCTTCCAATCCCCCTACGGTCGTCCCCAGTAAAGTCATCTACCACCTTGAAGCCTAGGATTTTCCTGACGAACCATTTCATAATTCAAAAAAAAAAACAATCACCATATATCCCCCATCGGAAAATTCTTTCTAGGTGCCTACTAACACTTGTTAGTAGAGATAAAATGAAAAAGATAAATCAATCATTTTGCATTAGCATACTGCATACGTCATGCATATCTAACTTCTCATATACTCATTTACCCCATAACATTCCAATTCCCTGCAGCTTCCCTACGCATAGACTAGCCTGTTTATCCCACATATCCCAGCGAAGAAGTTCCTTGTGACCTATCTTCACATTGCATTCCATTTGTTCCGCATGAGCAAATTTCCCGATATTTTAGTATTTAATCCTCTTCTACCTTGATTGTCTGGAAGTCGTTGTTATCCATACATTCAGGTCCAAGAAGATTAAATAGGGGCAGTTGTCATACCCCAAAAATCGCCTTACCCTTCACATAACCATATAGGTCACTAACCCCAAACATTTGCATATCATCTTCATCCATTCATTTCTTTTGAATAAGCATGGTTTGACACAAGGAGACACATGATTTGAATTCATGACTTGTACTTGCATCCGGTGGAGACTTTGGTTCGTCCATAATTTGAAGAGGATCAATTCATCGGGCCCTAATCCATTGGTGTATACCATTGGTGAATGCTTTCACTCGCTTGGTAAATTGCTCGATTTTGGGGCAATGGGGTCTTAGTTTCAAACCGATTTTGATTTCAAATTAGTTCAAGAAGTTCGAATGGATTTTTGTTTGAATTAATTTTGGTTCAAATTGATGTTTGGAAGTTCGATTTGACTTTTTGAAATTCGGATTAGATTTATAAACTATTTCACCATCTTTTGCCATTGATTTTTAGAAGTTTATTTGTGAGTCCATTTGTGGCAAGTAAAGTTAATTATAGAGTAAATCGGTTGTCTTAAAATCTTGTTTTCCTTTATGGGCCATTTTTAGCCATTCATTTCCTCTTCTTAAAATCCCATTTCTCTTGTTTTGAATTAAACCCATAATCCATTATAATCCAATCCAATTTCAATGTCCATTTTATTAATCCAACTTATCCAATTTCAAATCCAATCCATTTTCAAATTTTTATGCATGAACTACTTTATCCATTTTTTATCCAATCCAATTTTATAATCCATTTAGTTTTACATTATCCAAATCAATTAATCCATTTTTACAAATAATCCATTTTTTTGGCCACATTTGTCCAATATCATCCCAAATCCATCTAAGCCCATTAGTCATTCATTTGTCCATTTTCATTCAAGCCATAAACCCATTAATCCATCCGTTTGAATAAAAAAAAGAAGAAAATAATGGAATGGGGAACGTGAATAGCTACAACCATAAAATGCATCTCATGAATAAAACACACACACCGACTGCAATAATAAGCCAAAGCCTACAACAACCGAAACGCACACGCACAAGGTGCAGAATGAGCCAAGTATACCCAGTTGCAAGCTACAGCAAAATCCAAATGATATTCAAGCTGTAACTACGTGTAGGCCAAACTGAGAGTGGCATGTTAAATCAAGCTGATACAAATACGAGAAAAGCCAACGCATAAACAACAGTCAAGCTGAAACTTCAGTAGTCAAAACACAAAGGCAATGAAAACTCAATGAGCATCAATACGCATAATAAAATTTCTTTAAGTACATGATTCTGTAGTGATTTGAGGGCTCTCCAATTGGTTTCTCTTCCAGAATTCTTCTTCTTCCCTTTCTCTCTTCTGCTAATCGTAACCTGGTTCTCTGTCGAACCTCCATTGCCATCGCCTTCAACCTTCTTCGAACCCAAGCCTTACGAACTCTTCTCGGTATTTCTCTTATCACTGCAACATAGAATACACAACAACTCATATAGAATCCATATAGGAGGAGTTAAGAAGAACAGGAAAAGGAGGAGGTAACGGAGAAGGAGAAAAAATTCACGGCGAATTGGAGATCTGCGTCCGGTTACTCTTCATCCATCGAAGAATCTCGATCCATAATTCAATAATCCTTCATTCTTCGAAGCAGTAGAAAATCTTCGTCATCAATGATTCACTACATGACTATCACAAATCGAACTGCAGATCATTCACGACGCTAAATTATAATTTCTCATAACTCACAGTGAAATCATTGTAACAAAAGCAATTCGTAAGAAGAACCGAAGGAAGACGATTGAAGAATCATTAGTCCAAGGAGTGAAGGTGATGGCCTCCCGCAGTGTACTACTGAGCGTGAGATAAGGTGAAGGTGATGGCCTTTCTGCTTTTGGTGTTTCTATAGTGGGCCTCCAATTGAGACCCAATACAATTCAGGCTACTGCACCCCCTCCATATCCTTGCACCTCCAGGTGATTGGGCTTGATAATTCCCTATGTCCAGACCTAATCTGTCTATTGATTAATTTTAGTTAATATTAGGATTAGTGTTGGTGTAGGGTTAGAGTGTCGGGTTTTTGTTATCGTCTCCACAGGGATTGTGAAATATCGCCGCCGTTCGACAGTTGTTTAATTCTTAACTCATAGTAACAAGGGGGGTTTTGGTTTTTCGTCACGGTGTCTTGCATAAAAGTTAAGAAAGTGCGGTAAAAGTTTTGGTTTTAAGATTTGAGAAATATTGTCAAAGTTAAGGTTCGACGATCACTTTGCATGCATATGTTCGATCAACAAAACTCATAAACTCCTTTAGATGATAAACTATTTCACAAAGTCCTCCCAATGTGTTTATCTCTAACACACATTGTGGGTTTTCCCATTTTGATCCATTGTTGATCTCTCACACAATCTATCAAAATGACAACTTTTTGGTTCAACTTTATGGTGAACAAAATCATTCATTACTATCTCTAGCTAACAAACAAGATTGGATGAAAACCTAGGTAAAGAGTTGGAAAACATCTCTCAATCATAAACCAACACAAAGAGTTATCAATAAAACAAAGTTTTCACCATACATTCATCATTAAAGAGTTTACAAATGAAGATCATCCCATATACACACAAAGCTTATGACCATTTACATCTAACCTTGACAAAATGAAGGACTTAGCCACTCATTTTTATGGTAGCTTGGTCAACAAGTTTCGGTCGAAGGTTGATCAACATCCGAGTCGAAGAATCGAGATTGGATGGGAATCCACCTTCTTTTTGCCAAATATTGTTAAGAGATGAAGAGAAATGAGAAAATGGGTTTCTAAGGTACACAAATATGATCCCAAGAAAATGCAAAAAAATATCTAAGTCTAAAAAGTGGTAAGTAAAAAAGTTATCTTCCAAAAAGTAGCCCCTGCTACTTATAATACTGGTTCCTGAGCTGTCATGCTCGCTAGGCGAGAAGAATGGTTCGCCTAGCGAGCCCCAAAATAGGCCACCAGAAGTGCCTGCGCCCAGAGAAATATCTAGGTCCAGATTTCATGTGTTCGCTAGGCGAAGCCCACGCTTCCTCCTTCGTTCCAGTGAGTTTTGATGGTTTTGCTACTGGAATTGCTCGCTGGGAGCTCGCTGGTGGCTCGCCTAGCGAGTAAGTGCTAGCTATGGTTTTGTCCAAGTCTGTGAGTGTTTGCTACTTCCTTCGCCACAACGAGTTTGATCATTTTGCTACTGTAAAATTCTGGGAATGTTCGCTGGCAGCTCGTTGGGTGCTCGCCTAGCGAGCACTTCGCTACATCACTCGCCTAGCGAGCATGCTGATGAATGCTTCCTTTCTTGGTTCCTTTGCCAACTTTCTTGTGTCTTTGTTTTCTACTCTTTCATGCCTAATTCCTGCACAATAACACACAAATTAAGGGTACCAAGATCATTTCACATTGTATTGCAAATCATCAAAAGCAAGGGCGGTTTCGAACACTTTTTCTACAAAAAGGAGTGAAAGATGCCCACATTTGATAGCTCAAATAAGCACTTTTGGGCATCTAACAACTCTCCCCAACTAGATTCTTGCTTGTCCTCAAGCAAAGTATGCCTCTTGAAGGACAAGAGGATTTGCTTAAAGAAAAAGGTTTCTCCGATATTGGATAAAACGGCTCAAACACAAGAGAATCAACCAGACACAAGTTCCCAATGGTTAGAATAACATAATGCACAAGAACTAAAACTTTATAGCAAAGTAAAACATGTATCAATCCACAACAATGTTATCTTGAATGAATCACCCTATCTCTCCTCTTCGAATAAGGATTGAAGAAATTACGCGTTTGCAACCGCGGGGACAATTTCACTCTCCAACAAACAATGTAGAAATCAATTCAATTCATACAATGTCTAACAATTATAAATGAAAATGCGGAAGCGCGAAGATCACTAAGGTCTTTTTCGGTTGTAGCTTGGTTAGGTTTACAAACAAGGGTCATATCTAAGGCCATTGAAAACAAAATTGCCGATGCAAAAGAGACATTCACTGTACAAGCTATTCAAACATCTCAACTTCGTTCCATTTGTTTCTCATTTGAAACCTCACAACTCTTATTTCACAACTCAATTTTGTTTTTCATTATTTTTCTTCCAAGCAAACATTCATTTTCATTTTCTCTATTTTTTTTCTTTTTTCTATTCACATCGTATTCACAAAACAATGTTTCTCTTTTCTATATTTTTTTTTCAATGCTTGCTCAGTTTTTCAAGAGTTGTGGCACTTACCGATTCTCTTTTTCGTTCTCCCCAACTTATCTTTTACTCACCCTAAGTGAATGCTCTTGACTTTTTACGGCAAAAGAACAATTATCAAAAATTTCCGGGTTTCAAGAAAAAAGATTTTGACATCTCGCCTTATTTCAAGCAGAGATTCAACTATTTAAGCTCAAAGGGGTTAACGAATACTCTCTCTGCTCACGGGTAAGTTGTATTTGGAACTGGTTGTGCTCGAAAGAAAACAAGCGCCTTGATCATTTCTAATTGCTTCCACAAATTCACAATAATAAAAGACCAAGCATGAATCAAATAAATCAACAAAGTTTATTAGAATCCAGCATTTAAGTGTACAATGGAGGTTTCCTCACAATTTGTGGTTTTAAGTCCTAGATGAATCATTCATTCAATTATGTTGCAAAAAGAACAATATTCAATTACAAAAAGAGTAAAGTTCTTAACGCATTCTAAAATTCTAACCGGAGGTAACCATGTACCTTAGCATTATTCGCTTGTTTATTTTTATTATTGCCATCCAAGCTCGGATGCACCTTCATTGGATACTTCTTTGAGGAGCAACCAATCTAGAAGGTTTGACACTCAACAACCAAAAATTTATTAAACAAAAGAAATTAAACCAAACACAATAATTTAAAACATAAACAATAATCATTACTTCAAAATGTTAAAAATGTGCGTGGGGGACAAAACACCCCAAAAGTACATAACCAAAACCAAAATACTACATATCTGAAAATACAATAAAATAAAACATAACATGAAAAATAAAACAAAGTTAGCCCTCATAGGACTCAGAACCCTCATCACTACTGGCGTCAGAACTGGTACCATCATCACTATCATCATCATCATTATCACCATCCTCAGCACCACCAGAAGTATCAGCACCAGAAGCACTAGCACCCGCCCCCTCTCCGAAAACAGGCCTGTCCACAGGCCAGCTAGCGTGCTGCAAGAACTGCTCACGCGTCATCATCGGATGCTCTCCGGAAGGGTCACGTATCTGCAACTGTAACAACTGCATAGAATCGTGAATATCAATCATGGCGCGCTGAGTTGTTAGATGGAAGTGATAAAGGTGATTTTTGTGCAAGTGAGAGTGAGTTCGATCCTTATATTCAGACTAAAAACAACATAAAGAGTTTTGGGCCCAAATGAGTGGCCCTGTGAAATAAAATAAAAGTTCTGTCACGCTACGCTCGCTACTGTCTTCGCCTAGCGAGCAGCTAGCGAATCAGCTCGCTACTGCTTCCCCTAGCGAGCAGCTAGCGAGCATGACAGTATTTTGTTTTTTCAAAACAGCATGCAAAGCACATTTCAGCAAGGTTCTTCAAGTTGAACACCAATACCACACAACAGAAAACTGTAAATACTTACAATGTTGGGGTGCCTCCCAACAAGCGCTTGTTTAACGTCGGATAAGCTTGACGGTTCGAGATGCTCACAGAGGAGCATCCAAGGAGATAGCACAGCTCTCGTGATCCATAAGACCGCCAAGATACACGTTCAAACGCTGACCATTAACCGTCCAACTTTCTTTCTCGTCCAAGTCCTCTATGACAATAGCTCCATATTCTTTGACTTGTTTGACACGAAATGGCCCGGACCATTTAGATTTCAATTTTCCGGGGAATAGCTTCAACCTGGAATTGAACAATAGGACCAACTGTCCGGGCACAAATTCCTTCTCTCGAAGCTTTTTGTCATGATACTTTTTTACCTTTTCTTTGTACAACCAACTCGAGTGATATGCGGCATTGTGCATCTCTTCCAACTCAAGCAATTGCACTTTTCTATTTTCACCGGCCAAATCCTTATCAAAGTTTAAAAATTTCATAGCCCACAAAGCTTTGTGCTCCAATTCGACCGGCAAATGGCAAGTTTGACCAAACACCAATTGAAAAGGAGTTAGCCCTATTGGAGCTTTAAAAGCAGTACGGTATTGTCGCATTACGCGAAAAAACCGGCGGGAAAAGAAGAAACAACAGAGCCGCCACCGTGCGTTATTTATCCCAAAAGAGGGAAAGGAAACGCTCGAAGTAAACCTGGAAAGAACATGGTCTCGCGACCAAAGAGAATGGGTTCGGGAGTCGGTTATGCGAAGGGAAGGTATTAGCACCCCTACGCATCCGTAGTACTCTACGGGATCCACGCACAAAAGGAAGGAAAATGGTTGCTAAAACGCTGCTCAAACACACACACACTGGCTGAAAAGAGACAAAAGAAACTGACTGAAACTGACTCGGCAGGATATCGTATCCTAGGTCTACTTAGTCTATCAGGCATAGACATCAGAGTCGAAGTAGTTCGGACTGGGGAAACGACACATGCTCGCTAGGATATCGCATCCTATGCATACGTATCTTCTCGGACGAGAGAAGAATCAGAGCATTCGTAGCTCGGCTGACACGCACACAAACAAACAAGACACAGGCAAACGTGGAGCCCGAATGCCAATCACTGGACTTACATCAGCATCCGAACCTAAACACACACACACTAGAACCCAAATGCCACTCGATGGACTTACATCGGCTTCCCAGCACACAACAACACAACAAGTCAATAGGGAGTCGGGGACTCGAGCCTATAACTGTCAAGCACACACTCAAACAAACAGACAACGAATTGCTAAGGAGTCAGGCACTCGAGCCTAGCAACTATCAAACAACACACACAAAAAGAAAAAAGGGCGCCCGGAGAGATCAGCTCAATCTCCTGCCTACATACTTCATCTGGTATGAAGATCAGGGCGATGTAGTTCCCCTACGCAGGGAAAAAAGGACTAGCCTAACCAGATAACAGAGGGAGACACAACACTAGGGAGACTACGACTCGAGCCTAGATGTTGTCATGCAAAGTCAACCCTAAGTTAAGGTTTCTAGCTAACTGGCACAAGGGCCAACCTATCCTAAGCAAGACTTGCACAGGAAGCAAGGGTCTCGATTGCAACTAGGGCAAGAGAACAGGGAGGTCTCAATCGCAACGAGGGCGAGAGAAGAGGATTAGTGTTAGTTGTTAGTCAAACTCGACAAGACATTGCATCTCGTGCCTACGTATCTCATCTGAACATGAGAATCAGAGTTGCCGTAGTTCGGCTACGGAGGGACAAAGGTCTCGATTGCAACTAGGGCAAGAGAAAGGGAAAGTCTCGATCGCAACGAGGGCGAGAGAAAGGAAAAGGCTCGATCGCAACGAGGGCGAGAGAAAGGATCGCAACGAGGGCGAAAGCAAACAAGGATTAGTCTAAACTAAACCTAACTTGCACAGGAAGCAAGTCAAACAAACATACAAGCACAGGTAGCACACACTATATACACACAAGGGGCTCACACAAGGGTTAGGTTTTAGTCGAGGGGTCATATCAACCTCAACAAACAAACCTCTGGAATGGGGTGAAGTGTGCTCTTAACCTTGCCATTGAGGGGCTAAGGTGAAGCAGATGAAAGGAGATGAGGGGTGGTGCCTCATTGCTCTTATCCCTGGCCAGGGAGAGCATTTGACAAGAATGTGTGGGTTCAGAAAGGGGGAACCCTTCTACACATTTGATACTGACTCAACTGTGCAATTGCACAAGATCTTGGGTTTTTATCTGTAATGCATCAACACAGTGGTGTGAGCAAAACAGAAGACACACTGAATAGCAGGGGATAGGTTGCTTATCCCTTGGTTCTGCCAATTGCCTCTTCACTTAGGAGGTCTTTGACTCTGTACAAGGACAAATTAAACATACACAAACATTGCCTCTTAAGGAGGACTTCAGACAGTTGCCTGGCCAAGTAACAGGCCAGGTCTTCCAGACTACATGAAGAAAAAGGAATTATACCTCAAGCAAGTTGCTAAATAGCAAAGCAAAGCAAGTTCAAAGAACTTAAGCAACTAAGGGTACCTGAAATAGTCAAACTAATCAGTACACAGTTCACAAGTCAAAGCAAAAGGAATTGGGAAACAACAGTCAAAACAGATAATCAACTGTGCCAAGCACAAGACTCAAATCATATGAGTCAAGCCACCTACAAAACAAAGGTTAGCTCAATGACATTTAAGCAAGCTCAATCAAAAGAAATTGATCTCATTGGTCATTTGGTGTTCAACCTGAAAACATAAGCTCAACAGTAAGTAACTGGACCACTAGGACAAGCCTAGGGTCAAAAAGGAATGAGAAAGTCAAAACAGCAAATGAAAGTCAACCAAAATCAAGTTCAAACATTTAAGAAGCAAGCTCAATTGGTCTCAAGTTTATATCATGCATCATCATCAATTCACAAGCAAAAGAAGTCAAAGCATGGCAAGGGAGGGCTCAAAGAAGTCAACAGAATGACTTGCATCAAAAGTCAACTCAAACATTTTCAAAAATAATCAAATAATTCATACTCAATCCTAACACCTAGCATGGTAAGCATGTCAAATTTCATTGCATTTGGACAAGTGGAAGGCAGTCAATGAAAATCATGAAGTCAAAGCAAATTCAAGCATGCACAAAGAAGTTAAACAAACATGGGTCAACTTCAAAAAATCATAACTAAATGAAAACAGATGAGAAATGAATGGGATCAACACCAATGCAAAGCTCAAGATGTCTAGTTATCTCATGCAAAATTTCATGTCCATCTAGTACGATATGAGCATTTCACAAAACAAATGGCAAAGTGCATCACAAAAAGTCAACATTTGACTAGACAGGGAGGAAAAATTTCAAACAAATGGAAAATAGCACAATTAATTCCAAGAAAAAATCACAAGTCAACTTGACATATGAGAGGAGATTCATGCAAAAAATTGGATCATTTGGAGGTCATGAAGCATGTAAACAAAAATCAGCAAATGACACATTCATGGTGTGACACAAGTTGTCACACCTTACTTCCAAAATTCAAAGCTCTCAATCTACATATGATAAAATCATGATATTTACATCAAAATAAGCATGGATGAGTGTAGAATAACCACAAAAATTTTCAGATCAAATGGATGCAACATGATTATTTCACAAGAGAAATGGCAAGAGGTACAATTTTTGGTCACATGATATAAACCCTAAGGCCATTTAAAATTCAACCAACCAAAAAATTATTAAAAATCATGGTAAAAAAGTAGACAATCTTATGGTCATGATGCAAAAATTCCCACTGGATTTGGGATTGAAATGAATGAGAAATGATTTTTGCAAGTTGAGTGATCAAATGGAATAATTATGTGAAATTAAATAAAATAATGTTGAATAATTAAAGGACCGAGTGGCACATTGGTAATTTTGAAGCTCACTTAACCAAACGGTGGCGTTTTGCTCGCTGAAAGGAAATAATCTTATTGGTGCATGGCGCTACAGTGCACATGCATACGTATGAACTCAAAAATCTGGGCAGGCATCAATTGGGATTTAGGGTTTATGCTACAGTGATGCATCTTCATCACCTTCAAATCGAATTTCAGAAAAAATCCCAGAAATACAAATTGAAAACATAGAAACGTTCAGTAAGGCAAGACAAGCAACAATCCATCATCAGTTTTCATTAAAACATGCTGTGCATCATGAATCGAACAGAAAAAGATCAACATCAAAACCTGCTCATGAACAAACCTTTCCAGAAATGATCAAATAGCATACCAATAGAACCATTAGAGCATGTACATGACAAATCCAAACACTATTTCCATGGAAGCAAGCTAATGAAAGAGAATCGAGCAAAAAAATCAAATGAACACCAAACTTTATTTCCAGATTTCTTGCAGCATACTTAACCAAATTACACGAGACAAAGTGCATTGGATTCAGCATACTAGGACCTATACTAAGCATGGCATAGATTTGAGAAACAAAAGATTCGAAAACCAACCAATTTGAAGAGCAGAGGAAGATTCAGCAGCTTTCAGGCTTGGATATACTCGAACAGTTGCTCTTTATGCTTCCACAAGTTGAAAGGTGAAGCAATCGTGGCTCAGCATCCTTTGTAAGAGCTTGAATCGAATTCTGCCATGGCTAGTGGTGTTGGAAGAACAGTCGAGCAAACCTCCTTCCAGTTGTGAAATGGCAACGAAAATAGGTCCACAATGATGCTTAGATGAGTGAACAAAGCTTGCTAGGTCGTGGCCTTTGAAGGATTTGGAAGCTTTTTGAAAATGCAAGAAAGATGAATTTTGAGAGAGGATGAATTTCTGAGTGTTTACAGCTGCTGCTAGGTTTTGATTTTTGCTGAAAATGAAGTTATATATGACTGTTTAACATTGGTTAATCATATGCTAAGCTTGGTTAACTTAAATGAAGCCAATTTGCATTTTTGCTAATTTGAGCCAATTGCAACAAGGAGGTATGGTTCTGGTCGAGTTGGGCCTTAAACATGTTGCAAATATCATCTAAAACAAGTCCCAAATGGCCAAATGTGCTGAAAATACTTAATTCAAAAAGTCAACCTTTTGCACCACTTGAAATTAATGAAGACAAGTCCAAAAATGCCATTTTGCATGGTAAGGTTTTGGTGCATGAAATTTATATTTTTGGAAAGAGGAGATGAAATGTGGTTTGTAGGAAAAAACCCCACCAAAATTGGCCAAATGGTTTGAGAGATATGGCCTTTTGAAGTTCAAGATTTTGTGAAAATGATTTGATCATATATTGACAACCATGCATGGGAATTGAGAGTTCTTGGACTTTTTGGAAATGGGAGAACAAGATCTTCAACTTTCATGTTGGGCAAAAATTCATTTGAAGCTTGTATCATGATGTAAGTTTGGGATCAAGAAGTTTCCATTTTTGGCAGTTAAAATTACAGGTCCAGTTTCTATTTTTGGAAATTTTCTGATTGGCTTCAAATTCTTCAATGATGTTGTTTTCCATGATATATGAGGCCTATTGGGACATGAATAAGCTCTTTCAGACCATTTCCATCCATCAAAACCATAAAATCAACCACAGTTGACCAACTTTGACTTTCTAGGGTTTCTGACTGACTGTGCATGAATTGATGACTTCTGAACATCCAACCCTTGACTTAAACACTTCAAATGGACCTCCAAGTCATGTGAACTTGTTGGACAAACCCTAGGGCCTTGGCTCCTTGAGAAACACCCTTGCTTGCTTGGTTGACTGATCTCCTGATCAGTTTGACCTAATTCTTGACTTGCGTGCACTTGAGGCAACTGGGACAATGCAATGCTATGCAATGGACCATGTTATGTTATGACCTAATATGAGAATGTATGTACAATGATAGGTGCAAATTTGAGGTGCTACAGGTATGCCCATAACGCTTCATCCAATTTTTGTGACCACTCTTTTTTCGAATTTGACACGGTTTTTTCAAGAATTCTCTTAATCTCACGATTAGAGACTTCGGCTTGACCATTTGCTTGTGGGGGATACGGAGTCGCCACTCTATGTGATACACAGTAATGTTTTAAAATGTTTTCTAACGGTGCATTACAAAAGTGCGATCCTCCGTTACTAATCAACACTCGGGGGGTTCTGAAACGGGAAAAAATGTTTTTCTTCAAAAATTTGATTACCGTTTTAGCATCCGCCCGAGGTGAGGCAATCGCCTCAACCCACTTAGAGACGTAGTCTACCGCCACAAGCATATATTCGTTACCATATGAGGGTGGGAATGGTCCAACAAAATTGATACCCCAACAATCGAATACTTTAACCTCTTGGATGTTTTGGAGAGGCATCTCGTCTCTCTTACCAATCCCACCACTTCTCTGGCAACTATCACAACTTTGCGCATGGGCATGTGCGTCTTTGAAAATAGTAGGCCAATAAAATCCTGACTGAAGGACTTTAGTGGCCATTCTTACCCTATTATAATGTCCGCCGTAAGGCTAGTTGTGACAATGCCAAAGAATGCTTTGCGCTTCTTCGCTCGTAACGCACCTTCTCAAAAGGTTATCACCACCCAACTTAAACAAGTATGGGTCGTCCTATACGTGGTACTTGGCATCCGAGAGAAATTTCCTTTTTTGGTTCGAAGTTAGGTCGGGAGGCACCAAACCACTAGCCTTGTGGTTCGCAAAGTCTGCAAACCACGGCCTAACTTGAACTTTAAAAAGTTTTTCATCAGGAAACTCTTCCCGGATTTCCTTTTCGGAAGCGGTAACCTCCACATTAACTAAGCGAGATAAATGATCCGCCACCAAATTTTCCCATCCTTTCTTGTCTTTAATTTCAACATCAAATTCTTGCAACAAGAGGATCCAACGGATGAGCCTTTGCTTCGAGTCCGGTTTGGTGAGCAAATATTTAATCACCGAGTGGTCGGTATACACTACAACTTTGGACCCTATAAGATAAGACCTAAACTTTTCAAGCGCATACACTATCGCAAGTAATTCTTTTTATGTGGTGGCATAGTTAACTTGAGCCTCATTAAGAACTTTACTTGCGTAATGTATCGCATGAAAAAAAACAACCGGCGAAAAGAGAAGACAGAAGAGTCGCCACCGTGTGTTATTTATCCCAAATGAGGGAAAGGAAACGCTCGAAGTAAACCTGGAAAAAAGGAAAGGAAAAGACAAGGTCTCGCAACCAAATCTCGGGTTCGGGAGTCGATTATGCGAAGGGAAGGTATAAGCACCCCTACGCATCCGTAGTACTCTACGGGATCCACTCTTGTAGTTCTTGTCTAAAGGGATTTGGGTTTATCTAATGTACTATTTACTAAAAAAAAGGGGTCAAAAGAAAATGACTTGCACGGATGTCGCATCCACTGCATACGTATCTCATTTGAATATGAGAATCAGAGTCTTCGTAGCTCGGCTACCTAGGGGTTAAGGGGGAGTGTGTGCTCGCTAAGACGTCGCGTCTTATGCCTACGTATCTCATCTGGAATGAGAATCAGAGCAAGCCGTAGTTCGGCTAACTACGGGTTAAGTTTTGGGATGAACGACGTTACTACGCAATCTACCGGATGCTCGACCTTTGGAGACTTACTCGCCTGCAGTAGAAGGAGATAACGTGTTCTTAGGAGAAGAAAAATCAATGAGTTGTTGGTGTTTTAGGGATGCTTATGCAAAAGGGGTAATGAGGATAAGACCTCATATCTCTTAACCCTAGACAGGGTGAGCTCATGACAAAAAGTAGGGGTTCAGAAAGGTGGAACCCTCTCCACTGACTGACCGGACAAAAGATCTGGGGTTTTTGTTCTGAAGCATCGACACGTAGTGTGATCTTAAAGAACGATGCACTGAATAACGGGGGATTGATTATTGATCCCTTTTATCTGTCAATTGCCTCTTCATGGAGGTCTTTAGGCAAAAAGTAGTAAAATGCAGGAAAGATAAAGGGGGTTAAGAGATCTACCACACGGATAAAGATCCGAAGCAACAACAAATAAAGGAATAAGAAACCCAGAGATTTCTCAAGCTAGCACCATCAAAGAAAGTGAGTCAGTACAGGTAATCGGAATAAACCTCCAGGTGGTATCCCACAAATAAAGTGGAACACCAGGCAAGCTATCTCTGCAAGAGTCATGTGAGCCCTTACAAAAAAAACTCAAGAAACAGGTTAGAGTGACAAGACGGGGCGCAATCAAGGGTTGCCCCAAATATGTAACCACATGAATCATGCCATTAAAATTCATAAAAAGAGCTCACAAAAAGCAACTAAGTGTAGGAGGCCTAAACCTCTTGTCAAACACATGCATCAAAAGGGTATCAAATTCACCCATAATACCTCATACATTCAGAGCATTCAAATTAAAAGCATAAAGTAATGGGAATAAGGCAAACCTGACTGGAGAGATGGAATGAAATTGAATTGCTCGGTTGGGTTTGCAAAGCAATCTGAGGGTTTATATGAGATGGAATTGGTTCTTTGCAGATGAGTTCCCTTCAGTCTCTGGAGGTTGCTCTGAATCCTGTTAGCTCTTCTCTCACTATCTTTTTCCCAGCCAGGGTAATTAATAGGAATAGAATGGCCTTTTGTTTCACTAAAACTCTGAATTTATAACCTGATTTTTGTGGACCTGTGGGCTCAAATGAGAGAGACCTAAGTCCAAAACTTTTCTGTTATATTTTTTTTATTTATTTATTATTTTATTTATTTTTTCGTTTTTTTTTTAAAACACGTGGGCTTCGCCCAGCGAGCATGACAGTTCAAGAAATTCCTCTGAGCGTAGGTGATTCTGGTGGCTTTTCTTGGGACTCGCTAGGCGACCTATTCTGCTCGCCTAGCGAGCATGACAACTCATGAACAAACTTTTGCTCCTTCAAGATTAACGTTTTGACTGACGAATAGACCCTTGTTGGAAGTAACTCAAGTCTTTCCCTTGTGTTGACTGATCATCTAAATAGAACCCACAAAATGTCCTGGATGATGTTCAAGCTTCTTGGAGCTAATCCCGATTGACATGATGAAATGCAATGTATCTAATTCTGATTGATAATGATGAAATGCAATGTGAAATGTTAAATGACCTAAAAATGAATGCATGAATGAGGAGGGCAAATTTTGGGGTGTTACAGCTGCCCCTATTCAGTCATCAGCTAACCCGAGTAGGATGAAAGCGAACAGCTTATCAGACAAACAGGGTGAGCTGTGACTGAATACCAAAGACAGACCGAAAATTTGCGCTCTGAGAACACCACAAAAATGCTGAAATACACCGCGCTGTTTATTTCTCTTCCGATCCTCTGGCTGAATCTGAATCATTCTTCTGACTTAATCTGGAGTTTCGATCCTCTAGCTGAATCTATACTCAATTTAGTCCTCTGGTTGGATGTTAACTTTGATCCTCGGACTGGATACGATTTTGATCCTCGGGCTGGATACGATTTTGATCCTCGGGCTGGATACGATTTTGATCCTCGGGCTGGATACAATTTTGATCTTCTGGCTAGATCTTCCTCGATCTTCTGGCTAGATCTGAATGGTTTCGATTCTCTGGCTGAATCTATTTCCGGTCTTCGGGCTAGACCTGACTTCGATCTTCTGGCTAGATCTACTTTGATCTTCTGGCTAGATCTTCTTTGATCTTCTGGCTAGATCTGCTTCGACTTGATGATAAATTCCCATCATCAGGATCTCGCATCTGAGGCATGCGCTGGTTGACCCTCTTTCGATACCTACACCCAATCTTCGTGTTAGATATGCAGCTTCGAGAATATTCCACTTTTTGGGCTTCGTACATATTCTTCAGGCTAGAACATGTTGTAACGACCCTTCAATTAGACTTTTGTTTTTAAATTGCGATCTGCGGGCTGGATCCTCTTGTAGATTGATTTTCTGTTGAACTGTCAATCTACTCCTCTAGCTGGTTTGCTGAGGAAATAACGCTTGTAGGCAATTCTCTGGCTGAATCTTCAAATTGAACCTCAGGCTAGCTCATTCGAAAACGATTCTCAGGCTGAATCTTCGAAATAACCCTCATGCTCGATCACACACACTTGATCCTCTGACTGAATCTCATGACTTTGGTTGTAAAGTAATTCTTCAGTCTGCTTTGAAGAACCTATTTATATGCTTATGTGTATGCTTGATATGTATGCAAATGCAAATGCTATGCATGGTGCAAAAAGAAATCTGCTTGGGGAAGCAAACTCCGGTAGGGAACGAATCGCTGTATCAATCCTTGAATGCTCTGTGGGGAATGATCCGTCTGCCGGGACCGGGGAGCCATCGAAAATAAATCGGCTTTTTTATGGAAAGTTGACCTTGCTGGGGAAGTATCAACTATGGAAACTTTGTTTGGTGAGGTTCTGTGAGGAGAGTCTGTGGGGAAAGCACTTCCTGGGGAAATGTCGTAGGAATCGACCCTTGCTAGGGATATGAACTTGCTAATCGTCCTCAGGCTGGGGATCAAAACAAATCTGTTAAAAAAATAATCTGCTGGGGAATGAGATGAACACTGGGGACACCACCCTCTTGTTTGTTGGGTATGCGACTACTCCGCTGTTGCTGGGGATACAAGGTGCAACTCTACTGGGGGACATGCTCTGCTGAGGAGAGCCTTTGTCAACCGCTTGGGGATGAGGATTCATGACTTGGCATCCAGTTCCCGTGACCTACAAACACACACGTATGTCCCGGGGGAATTGCTCGGTTTGAATTCACCGTCCGGGATTAAGCACATTCAAAGCAATTTTAAATGTTTTCCTGTGCAAATCATCTGCAAAAGCCACCATTATATTCAGATGCAATATGTTTCATCAAGAATTCATACATCTTTTGCAAACAAACTGATAAACGAAAAAAATAGGGAGGCTTTTTAACTGAATTATTCGACTTTTATTGGTTGAAAAATTTGCGCCAGGAATAGGCGAGTACATCAGGAAGTTGATCCCTGAAAAGAGGCGATCGTTGTAATTTGAACAAAAGAAACTATCCTAATGGCAATGTGGATACGGGGTCCCACTGAGTTTCGATTCTGCTATGGCTCGTATGACCTCAAGACGCTCTGCTCATCTTGCTTTCTAAAGTGGATGATTAGTCGATCTTTAACCTTCTAAGATTGCCGGATTGAACGAAACGGTGATATAACATAGATGAGCTCCGATCGCAGTCATTCGCTTATTCCCTCTTTTGCATGGACCGCCCTTTTGGGTTTTCAATCCACCGGGATACCCTTTTTTGCCTGAGCCGCCCTTTCGGGTTTTCGACTCACCGGGTGTACATTTTTTTTATATCCCTAATTTTTGCCCGAACCTCTTTATTTTGTTTTTTTTTGTTCGTCGGGACGCCCTTTTTTGCCTGGACTCTTCTTTTTATTGTCCAGCGGGTCAATTACGCGAAGTATTTTTTAACTGCGTCTGAGTTGACAGGGGATGGGAAGTCTTCGCCATCCATGGTTGTTAGCATGAAAGCTCCGCCAGAGAAAACTCTTTTAACCACGTATGGACCCTCATAGTTCGGTGTCCATTTGCCCCTGTGATCTGTGTTGGGAGGAAGAATTCTTTTGAGTACCAATTCACCAACTTGATACTCCTGAGGGCGCACTTTCTGATCAAACGCTCTCTTCATTCGTCTCTGATATAGTTGGCCATGGCATATAGCTGCTAGTCTCTTTTCCTCAACTACATCCAGGGTTTTAATCCGTAGGTTAATGGCTTCCTCAAGTCCTAGGATACAAGCTTCGTATTCGGCTTCATTGTTGGTGCAGGGAAAAGTTATTCTGGCACAAAATGGCATATGAACCCCCTCCGGCGTGATCAACACTGCACCAACTCCGCGACCATTGACGTTGACCACCCCATCAAACATCATAATCCATTTGGATTCAGGGTCAGGCCCCTCCTCCGGGAGTGGTTCCTCGCAATCTTTCGATTTGAGAAACATGATGTCCTCATCAGGAAAGTCAAACCTCATAGGTTGGTAATCATCAATCGGTTGCTCTGCAAGATAGTCTGACAGGACACTTCCTTTGATGGCTTTTCGTGAAGTGTATTGGATGTCATACTCCGTCAGTATCATTTTCCACCTAGCAACCCTTTCGATAAGCGCTGGCTTTTCAAAAATATACTTGACTGGATCCATCTTTGATATCAATAGAGTTGTGTGAGTCAACATATACTGTCTTAGTCGGCGAGCAGCCCATGCCAAAGCGCAACAAGTTTTCTCGAGCAGTGAGTATCTTTGTTCACAGTCGGTAAACTTTTTGCTAAGGTAGTATATTGCGTGCTCTTTTCGACCTGACTCGTCATGCTGACCGAGCACACAACCCATTGACCTTTCTAACACAGTCAAGTACATGATCAACGGTCTTCCCTCTACTGGAGGCATTAGAATCGGGGCTCCTGCAAATACTCTTTTATTCTTTCAAAGGCTTTCTGACAATCATCATTCCAACTGACCTCTTGCTCTTTTCTCAGCATTTTGAACAATGGCTCGCATGTGGCTGTAAGATTAGATATGAACCTTGAAATGTAGTTCAATCTGCCCAGGAAGTCACGAACCTCTCTTTCTGTCCTCTTCGGTACCAATTTTGACGGTCTCAATCACCCCCTAATAAGGTGTAATAGCTCGGTCCTCCTGTTTCAACAACCTGGCTAACTCTTCAGGCAATTCACAATCTTCCTCAACCCCTTCTCCGGCTTGATAGATAGGATTGTCGAAGTCATACTTGGCCATAGCAGTGTCGTTAGCAGTGAGATCCGGGTGATCATGCTTTACTTTAGAACGAGATTTTTTTGGAAAGAAGAAAAAACGAAAAAGAAACATTGCCATTTTTTGTAAAAGTAAAAATAATTGAAAGAAAGAGAACACAAAATTGTTTGCAAAAGTTGTCCTTTATTGATGATGAAAATAATTGCGAAATGCAAGTAAATGGATGGCCCTACAGATGAGTCATTACACCTTCGGCAAAGTGTAAGACTTTATTATGCATGTAATAAAAGGAAAACAATAAAAATTACTCTTTCAGTAGAGTAACCCGGGCGACTTTTTCGGACGACCAAATGTTGAGCTTTTCTCCCGGGACACACGGGCGAATCCAGCTATCTAAGTCACAGTCGCTGTCAGCCTTGTCTTTATCTGCAGCATTGACGATGTGGGGAGAAACCAAACCCCCGCTGGAGAAAGTACCGACTTCATTCTTCTGAGACTCCGGAGTAAACCCCAATCCAAACTTATCTTCTTTGATGATTGGCTCCACAAATTTGCCCCAGCCTTGGGCATTACCAGCTTTAACCATTTCAACAGCTTGCTTGTATGAAGAGATAGAAGTCCCGACCTTCTCAGACTTAGGTGAAAAGACAGCTTCGGGCGCGACCTCACTGATGTTTATGGCTTCGAAGCCCTGACACAGCATCTCATGCATCTCGCCATCCATCTCCACATACTTAAACGTAGACAGGTGGCTAACAAAAATATCCTCTTCACCACAGACAGTGACGACTTGACCTTCTAGTTCATATTTGAGCTTTTGGTGGAGAGTAGAAGTAACAGCACCGGCATCATGAATCCCGGGCCGACCTAGCAGACAGCTATAGGCAGGCTGGATATCCATCACATGAAAGGTGCTCTTGAACACCTGCGGTCCAATCTTAACTGGCAACTCAATTTCACCAAAGACAACTCTCTTAGAGCCATCAAAAGCCCTCACAACTAAATTACTTAGCCTTAGGATGATGCCATAGCAATCCAATTTCATTAAGGCTTTCTTTGGAAGAACATTCAGAGAAGAGCCTGTATCAACCAAAACATGGGAAAGCACCACCCCCTTGCATTCCATTGTGATATGCAAAGCTTTGTTGTGATTCCTGCCCTCAGATGTCAGGTCATAGTTGGTGAAACCTAGCCCATGGCTAGCGTTTACATTTGAAACTACCGACTCCAGCTGGTTAACAGTTATCTCTGGTGGGACATAGGCCATATTCAGTACTTTCAACAAGGCCGCTCTGTGCGCCTCAGAGCACATCAATAATGAGAGAATGGAGATCTTTGAGGGTGTCTGATTTAGCTGGTCGACTACCTTGTAGTCACTTTTCTTGATAATCCTCATAAACTCATCCACTTCCTTCTCGAACGCGGTCTTAGGAGGAGCTTCCTCAGTAGTAACCTCTTCGGTGGCTACCTGTTTTCCTTTAGCCTTGGCAGCTGCCTCAGCTTCAGTATTCGTGCGCAATGTTGATGGTGCAAATAGGCGTCCACTGCGAGTGAAGCCACCAACCCCTCCAACATTTTCTACAGTGGAGCTACTAATGTCAAAGTCTTCTTCATTAACTTTTTGCCCCTGGAAGTAGATATCAGCCCCATAGTGCCACGGGATAACACTGTCTTTCTCATATGGAACAGGTCCTGGTACCGTGATGGTGACCGGACTAACCAAAGCCGGTTGAGGGCTGTCAGAGTAAATTGTAACTGGTGCTGGACTTTCAATGTTCACCGTTGTTGGTGTTGTACTCTCTAGGAAACATATTGTTGTCGGAGCGGGTCTCTCGGGAACATATATTTCTTCAGGAGTGAAATAAATCGTCACTGTCGACACATCATTCTTCACTGGACGGGTCTGATCGAACTGAAGACAACCTTCATCTATCAGTTGCTGAATATCCCTTCTCAAACGGTCACATCCGTTCTCGGCAAATTGACAATTTCTGCACTCTTCCCCACAGCCCGGGAAAATCTGTCCTTTCAAATGTCGGTCTTTAACCACCGCTAGCGAAGTCTTCACTTTAGTCACATCAGAAACCAAATTCAAAGTTTCCCCACCATCAACAGCGTTAATCCTCTGCCCGTCGTGGGCTGGCATCGGGTTTTGGATAACATTAGGCACCGAAGAAAAATTGATAGCCTGAGCATCTCTCAAATCTTGCACCTTTAGCTGGAGAGCCTTGCAATTATCTGTAGTATGGCCAAGTGCGTTGGAGTGAAAAACACATTTGGCGTTGACATCATAACCTCTAGGCAAATTATTGGGATCAATTGGTGGGGCCAGAGTTCTCAATGTAACCAGATTCATGTCAATCAGCCTGGGAAGTAATACAGAATAAGGAATGGGGATTGGCTCAATGACCCGGTCCGTCTGTCTTGGACGTTGTTGATAATGTCTCTGCTGACCCGGATTACCTCCTTGTTGTTGATTGTTGTACCTGGGTTGCTGTTGAGGATGATACTGCGGTTGTTGTTGCGGAGCAGGTGTAGGAATAGTGACTGCGGCCACTTGATCTTGATAATAATTAGGGCGTCCTCTGCCCCTGCCTCTGTCGGCATACACAACGCTTGTCTCGCCTTCTCTTCTTCGCTGACCGTTACCAGCAAACGGTTTCTTAGAAGCACTATTGTCTTGAATTCGGCCCATCTTCAACAGACTCTCGATTCTTTCTCCAATAATTACTATCTCTGCAAAGCTGATTGACGGGCAAGCAGCCAATCTCTCAATATAATTGCCTTGAAAAGTGTTCATGAACATGTCCGCCATCTCCCTTTCAGACATAGGGGGTTGGACGGACGCAGCAATCTGTCTCCAACGCTGAGCATATTCGCCAAAGGTCTCCTTGGCAGTCTGAGACATTCCTTGCAACAGGGTCCGATTTGGAGCCAAGTCCAAGTTGTATTGATATTGCTTGACAAAAGCCTCTGCCAAGTCTTTCCAGCTCTTGATGGTAGTAGGAGACAAATGAGAATACCATTCACGAGAAGCTCCAGTTAGACTATCTTCAAAATAGTACATCCACAGCTTTTCATCTTCAGTGTGAGCTCCCAACCTTCCCAAATAAGATTGGAGATGAGTGCGTGGGCAAGAAGCCCCGTTGTATTTCTCAAAAGTAGGGGGTTTGAACTTGTGAGGAATCCTCACTCCCTGAACCAGACCAAGATTTGTGACATCAAAACCTAAGGAATTTTGAGACTCCAAAGATTTGAGCTTCTCAGCAAGCTCATCCATACGGCGAGTGGTCTCGTGGGCTTCGTTGTGCAAAGAGAATTGATCATACTGATAATCCTCGGTAACGGGGCACCCGTTTATCCGAATTCCTTGATTCACATTGTACCTTCCGCCAATACCATTTCCAGCATTCCCTGTGTTGCCAACATTACCCGGGTTTCCATCAGCATTTGCGTTACCCGCGTTACCAGTGTTCACAGGGTTATCAGTGTTCCCAGAGTTACCAGGGTTCCCCTTAGCATTTGGTATCTCCACCTCTGGATCGGGCCTCGGTTGCTCAACCAATTCCCTCAGCTTTTCCTGGCCTTCTGCCATACCAGTCATCAATGTCATGAACTGATCCATCCTTTCACGCATGTTAGCCAGCTCTTTCTGTACCTGGTCCATCGCCAGTTGCGGACGATTTTCCTTTGTCGGGTACCTGTGGACTCGCTTGGGACCAATAATGCCTGAAACAGGGAACAAACTTTAGACACTACGGTGGCACCTGCAAAACAAACAAGGGTTAATATGCATGGTATGCGATGCGCTGCTTATTCAATTTTAAGGCACCCCCCTTTTGAAAGGGAATACCCTGCAAATGAATAAGCATGAGATGTTGGATGCAAATATGCAGATGATGTTATGCAATGCAAAGATATGTCAATCAGGATTGCTGGATCCGCTTGAACATCTGTCAATCAGGATGACTCGCACGGATGTCGCATCCACTGCATACATATCTCATCTGAATATGAGAATCAGAGTCTTCGTAGCTCGGCTACCTTGGGGTTAAGGGGGAGTGTGTGCTCGCTAAGACGTCGCGTCTTATGCCTATGTATCTCACCTGGAATGAGAATCAGACCAAGCCGTAGTTCGGCTAACTACGGGTTAAGTTTTGGGATGAACGACGTTACTACGCAATCTACCGGATGCTCGACCTTTGGAGACTTACTCGCCTGTAGTAGAAGGAGATAACGTGTTCTTAGGAGAAGAAAAATCAATGAGTTGTTGGTGTTTTAGGGATGCTTATGCAAAAGGGGTAATGAGGATAAGACCTCATATCTCTTAACCCTAGACAGGGTGAGCTCATGACAAAAAGTGGGGGTTCAGAAAGGTGGAACCCTCTCCACTGACTGACCGGACAAAAGATCTGGGGTTTTTGTTCTGAAGCATCGACACGTAGTGTGATCTTAAAGAACAACACACTGAATAACGGGGGATTGATTATTGATCCCTTTTATCCGTCAATTTCCTCTTCATGGAGGTCTTTAGGCAAAAAGTAGTAAAATGCGGGAAAGATAAAGGGGGTTAAGAGATCTACCACACGGATAAAGATCCGAAGCAACAGCAAATAAAGGAATAAGAAACCCAGAGATCTCTCAAGCTAGCACCATCAAAGAAAGTGAGTCAGTACAGGTAATCAGAATAAACCTCTAGGTGGTATCCCACAAATAAAGTGGAACACCAGGCAAGCCATCTCTGCAAGAGTCATGTGAGCCCTCACAAAAAAAACTCAACAAACAGGTTAGAGTGACAAGACGGGGCGCAATCAAGGGTTGCCCCAAATCAAAATGTAACCACATGAATCATGCCATTAAAATTCATAAAAAGAGCTCACAAAAAGCAACCAAGTGTAGGAGGCCTAAACCTCTTGTCAAACACATGCAATCAAAAGGGTATCAAATTCACCCATAATACCTCATACATTCAGAGCATTCAAATTAAAAGCATAAAGTAATGGGAATAAGGCAAACCTGACTGGAGAGATCGAATGAAATTGAATTGCCCGGTTGGGTTTGCAAAGCAATTTGAGGGTTTATATGAGATGGAATTGATTCTTTGCAGATGAGTTCCCTTCAGTCTCTGGAGGTTGCTCTGAATCCTGTCAGCTCTTCTCTCACTATCTTTTTCCCAGCCAGGGTAATAGGAATAGAATGGCCTTTTGTTTCACTGAAACTCTGAATTTATAACCTGATTTTTGTGGACCTGTGGGCTCAAATGAGAGAGGCCCAAGTCCAAAATTTTTCTGTTATATTTTATTTATTTATTTATTTATTTTTTTCGTTATTTTTTTTTTAAACACGTGGGCTTCGCCTAGCGAGCATGACAATTCAAGAAATTCCTTTGAGCGTAGGTGATTCTGGTGGCTTTTTTTAGGACTCGTTAGGCGACCCATTCTACTCGCCTAGCGAGCATGACAGCTCATGAACAAACTTTTGCTCCTTCAAGATTAACGTTTTGACTGACGAATAGACCCCTGTTGGAAGTAACTCAAGTATTTCCCTTATGTTGACTGATCATCTAAATAGAACCCACAAAGTGTCCTGGATGATGTTCAAGCTTCTTGGAGCTAATCCCGATTGACATGATGAAATGCAATGTATCTAATTCTGATTGATAATGATGAAATGCAATGTGAAATGTTAAATGATCTAAAAATGAATGCATGAATGAGGATGGCAAATTTTGGGGTGTTACACACATCTTTGGAAAGTCGCTGGTGCATGGCACAACCCAAAGGGCATTTTTCGGTATGCGAAAATTCTAAAAGGACATGTGAAAGTCGTCTTTTCATGATCGGGCGGGTCAATCGCAATTTGGTTATACCCGAAATAGCCATCTAAGAAACAATAGTATTGTTGCCCAGAAAGTCTTTCTAGCATTTGATCCATGAACGGGAGTGGAAAGTGATCTTTTCGAGTTGTGGTATTCAACCGCCTATAATCAATGCACATACGCCACCCCGTTGCCACTTTTGTCGGGATCAACTCATCCTTTTCATTTCGAATCACGGTAATGCCACCTTTTTTTGGAACCACGTGTACAGGACTAACCCATGGGCTATCCGAAATCGGGTAGATCATTCCCGCATCCAACAACTTAACAACCTCCTTTCTAACAACTTCCTTCATAGTAGGATTTAAGCGGCGTTGCGGTTGAGCTACCGGCTTAAAATCCCCTTCCATTAAGATCTTGTGCATGCAATAGGAAGGACTAATTCCTTTGAGATCGGAAAGAGTCCAACCCATGGCTTCTTGATTCTTTTTCAAAACATTGATCAAAAGGGCTTCTTCATTCTTTGTCAAAAGATTTCTTATGATAACCGGCTTTTCTTCGGTCTCGTCGAGGAATGCATACTTCAAAGTAGAAGGTAACATTTTCAATTCAATAGGCGATTTTTCTTCATTAACCTCCTTCTTCAATACTTCCTCCTCAACTTCCCACGGATGCAACTCTTCTAGACTATCAAGTTCCCTTAGGCATTCATCAAGAGCTTGCTCTTCTTCAATTGTGAAAACTTCAAAGGAGTCATCAAGAGCTAACTCCATAGGAGATATCTCATGAATATGCTTAGAAACCTCAAAAGTTGCCTCTTCGATCACATCAATGCAAAAGCTATCACTTCTATCCTTTGAATGCTTCATGGCTTCGAATAGATCAAAAGTAACTTCTTCATTTTGGACCCTTACCTTCATCAAACCGTCGTCAACGTCAATCATCATGCGTGCGGTTTTCATGAACGGTCGGCCAAGAATAAGCGGAGCATCGTCATCCTCTTCCATATCAATTACAATGAAATCAACCGGGAAGAAGAATTTGTCAACTTTGACCAAAACATCTTGGGCTACGCCATGAGGATGGGTAGTCGACTTATCGGCCAATTGCAAAGTCATCCGGATCGCCTTCATTTCAATGTTGCCAAGCCTCTTCACAATATACAATGGTATTAGATTAATGCTTGACCCCAAATCAATTAGTCCTTTTCCGACATAGACATCACCAATTTTAACCGACAAAGTAACTCGTCCCGGGTCAACCTCTTTCTTTGGAAGCGTCCGTTGAATGATTGCACTACAACTAGCATCTAGAACAATTGTCTCCGGTTCCGTATACCTCCGCTTTTTAGTAAGTATGTCTTTCATGAATTTCGCATACTTAGGCATTTGCTCCAATGCTTCGGCAAATGGAATGTTCACTTGAAGTTGTTTGAAAATATCCATGAACCGGGCGTAATGTCGTTCATTCTCCCTCTTAGATGGAGCATGTGGATACGGAAGGTTTTGGATTGGATTAGCGTTCACTACCTCCTTTCCTTTAGCAACTCTAGAACTCCTCCCTCTTTATTTTCTACTTCACCATTTTTTCATTCTTTTCAACTTCTTCCTCACTCCACTCCCCAACTTCACCATCAATACTATCCTCTATTATTTTCTCCTCATCTTTTTTCGCATCCTCTCTTTTTTCACTCTCATCTCTTTTTTTACTCTCACTAATCAACTCCCTTCTACTTCTCATTGTTATCGCTTTACAATGCTCTTTTGGATTCGTTTGCGTGTTCGCCGAAAAAGATGGTCCGGGTTGTTGTTCCGCTAGTTGTTTAGCAAGTTGACCGACTTGAGTTTCGAGATTTTTGATTGCCGCATCGTTACTCTTTTGATTAGCCATTGACATTTGCATAAATTGTGTCAATGTCTCTTCTAACTTTTATGTCACGACCGGCGGTTGTTGAGGTTGGTAAGGATTTTGGGGAGGGTTTTGACGGCTAGAAGTACCACCCCCATAACCTTGGTTATGGTAATAGTTACCCCTTGGGTGGAACCCTTGATTTCCTTGAAAGTGTTGTTGTTGATTTTGAGGATGTGGTTGATACGGTTGTTGTGGTTGTTGCCTCGGCTGGTAGTCTCGTTGGTTCGCCATGTAATTCACTTCTTCGAACCCGGGAGGTGGACAAAACCCGGTGTCATGCTCACCTTTGCAAAGCTCACAACAAGCTATTTGTTTAGATTTTGAAGGCTCTCTCAACTCTTTTATTTGTTGAGTTAAGAGTTCAACTTGTTGTGAAATGAGTTTGTTTTGGGCAAGAATGGCATCGTTAGTCCCAAGTTCAAGCACTCCCGGTTTCTTCAAAGTGTTGCCTCTACTTTGACTTTGGAGGTCATTTAGAGCCATATGGTTAATGATATCAGTAGCTTCTTCGGCGCTTTTAGACAACAAAGAACCACCCGATGTAGCATCCAATAAAGTCTTGCAATTCGGTTGAAGGCCATTCTTGAAAATGTGGATTTGAGTCAATTCGTCAAAACCATGCCCTTTGCACTTCCGAAGCATGGATTTAAATCTCTCCCATGCCTTATTCAATGATTCGTTGGTTCCTTGCGAAAACACGGAGATAGCCGTTTTGGATTCCATGAACCGGTTGTGTGAGAAAAATCTTTCAATGAACTTCTCTTCCAACACGTTCCAATCTGTCATGACTGCAGGTGTTTTATCCAAGTACCAATCTTTGGCTTTGCCGAGCAAAGCATGAGGAAATAGTCTTTTGAACAACGGTAGCTCTTGAGCTTGATCTACTCCGGTCGCCAATGCTATCTCGTAAAATTTGGCGAGAAAAGCAAAGGGGTCTTCATGGTCCATTCCGGTGAATGCACTTCCATATAGCAAGTTAAGAGTTCCCGTCTTCATCTCGGCTTGCCTTCCCGTGTGGTTGGTAAACTGAGTTGTATTCCTTGGACTGTTGACACATGGTGTGGAAATGGGCGGTGGTTGTGGTGGTTGATCCATGATAGGTGTGAAAGGTGGTGGATGTGTTGTAGAAGAACTTTCTCCTTGTTCTTGTCGTTGTCTAGCTTGTTGCCTCCTTCGTCTCGTTCTGCTATTCAGTCTCCTTGCGGTTCTTTCGATCTCAGGATCAAAAAGAAGTTGGTCCTCAGGAACCTGCCCTCGCATAAAACGATAGCTGCACACTAAACCAAACAAATTAACAAGCACAAGTCAAAAATTCGAAAGCTAAAAATTAAGCAACTATTGCGATGCTCGCAATATCAATTCACAATCCCCGGCAACGGCGCCATTTTGTTGGTGTAGGGTTAGAGTGTCGGGTTTTTGTTATCGTCTCCACAGGGATTATGAGATATCGCCGCCGTTCGACAGTTGTTTAATTCTTAACTCATAGTAACAAGGGGGGTTTTGGTTTTTCGTCACGGTATCTTGCATAAAAGGTAAGAAAGTTCGGTAAAAGTTTTGGTTTTAAGATTTGAGAAATATTGTCAAAGTTAGGGTTCGACGATCACTTTGCATACATATGTTCGATCAACAAAACTCATAAACTCCTTTAGATGATAAACTATTTCACAAAGTCCTCCCAATGTGTTTATCTCTAACACACATTGTGGGTTTTCCCATTTTGATCCATTGTTGATCTCTCACACAATCTATCAAAATGACAACTTTTTGGTTCAACTTTATGGTGAACAAAATCATTCATTTCTATCTCTATCTAACAAACAAGATTGGATGAAACCCTAGGTAAAGAATTGGAAAACATCTCTCGATCATAAACCAACACAAAGAGTTATCAATAAAACAAAATTTTCACCATACATTCATCATTAAAGAGTTTACAAATGAAGATCATCCCATATACACACAAAGCTTATGATCATCTACATCTAACCTTGACAAAATGAAGGACTTAGCCACTCATTTTCATGGTAGCTTGGTCAACAAGTTTCGGTCGAAGGTTGATCAACATCCGAGTCGAAGAATCGAGATTGGATGGGAATCCACTTTCTTTTTGCCAAATATTGTTAAGAGATGAAGAGAAATGAGAAAATGGGTTTCTAAGGTACAAAAATATGATCCCAAGAAAATGCAGAAAAATATCTAAGTCTAAAAAGTGGTAAGTAAAAAAGTTATCTTCCAAAAAGTAGCCCCTGCTACTTATAGTACTGGTTCCTGACCTATCATGCTCGCTAGGCGAGCAGAATGGTTTGCCTAGCGAGCCCCAAAATAGGCCACCAGAAGTGCCTGCGCCCAGAAAAATATCTAGGTCCAGATTTCATGTGTTCGCTAGGCGAAGAATCCTTCGCTAGGCGAAGCCCACGCTTCCTCCTTCGCTCCAGCGAGTTTTGATGGTTTTGCTACTGGAATTGCTCGCTGAGAGCTCGTTGGTGGCTCGCCTAGCGAGTAAGTGCTAGCTATGGTTTTGTCCAAGTCTGGGAGTGTTCGCTACTTCCTTCGCCACAGCGAGTTTGATCATTTTGCTACTGTAAAATTCTGGGAATGTTCGATGGCAGCTCGTCTAGCGAGCACTTCGCTACATCACTCGCCTAGCGAGCATGCTGATGAATGCTTCCTTTCTTGGTTCCTTTGCCAACTTTCTTGTGTCTTTGTTTTCTACTCTTTCATGCCTAATTCCTGCATAATTACACACAAATTAAGGGTACCAAGATCATTTCACATTGTATTGCAAATCATCAAAAGCAAGGGCGGTTTCGAACACTTTTTCTACAAAATGGAGTGAAAGATGCCCATATTTGATAGCTCAAATAAGCACTTTTGGGCATCTAACAATTAGTTAATATTAGGATTAAGTTTTTAGAATTAAGATTAGCATTAGTTTAGGACTTGTTAGATTTGAATTAATTTTAATCTTGATTTTGGTTTGTTAATTGTTTAATATTTTAGAATTTTTTTAGAATTTTAATGTGATTTGTGATAATTGTTTTAGATTTAGTTTTTGATAATTGTTTTAGAATTTATTTTGATATTGTTTTAATCTTAGAATTCCATTTGATTTTAATAATTTTGTGATTGTTTTGACTTTTAGAATTTGACTTTGATAATTATTTTCTTGAATGTTATTCTACTTTGATCTAACATCTAAGAATTAACATCTAATTCCTTTTATTTCCGCATCTAACATTTAAATACAGCACCTAACTTCTAACATTTAATTTATGTCATTGACCTTACTTTGCTTTTATTTTGCTTTATATTCCATATTGTGCATTCTTCATCTCACTTTGAAAATGGACTAAAAATGGCAAAGGCTTAAAAAATACAAAAAATAAGATAATTCCCAATCATGTAATGGACTTTGGACAATGGACTTAGAGACTCATTAGGACCCTTGCAAAAGACTTTGGATAAGTATTTGACCCGAACATGGAAATGAGCATTCAAGAATCAAGAAGAACTTGTAATCTTTTACGCGCTTTCTAGTTTAGGACAAAATTGCACACACAAGGCTTTCTCTTGGGCTACCTGACAATGAGACCTTTTATTTCATGCACTCCCTTGTACTTTACATGTACCCCCCCCCCCCCCCTTTCAGATGTATGGTTTTACTTGCTTTGTCTTTATTATTGCTTGTTAGCTACTCCTTAGGCATTAGGAACACTCACTATTTCAAAATCAATAAACAAACCCTTGATCCAACGTCAAGCGGTCTTTTCTTAAATCAAACTTAATAAGAAAACCCTTGATTCAACGTCAAGCGGTCTTTTTTCAAATCAAACTCAAAAACACAATAAATATGTTTAGGATTGTACGTCATGAGCCTTAAATGGTAAAGAAGGGGTGAGAATGAAGCTTTCCTACACTCGTTCAGAATGCTCCGAACACAAGACATTTGGCTTGGTAGTTCGAGGTATTCACCTTTATCCATAGTATTTAGTGCAATCCAAAATCAATAACACTTTCTCAAAACCTAAAAACAATTCAACACATTCAAACCTTTTGTTTGAGCCTTAGGGAGACACAATCGAAAACCCTTCTTCAAGGTAATAAAATCAACAAAACAAACAAACTTTTCTACCCACTAACTACGGGGCTCTGATTTCTCACTTTAACAAGTGGGCATACGTAGGCACAAGGACCCAATCCTTGGCGAGCACACTAATTTAAAATCTACCTCCACTCCGCAAAAACTTTGGCAAGCAAACATTTGATAACAACATCCACTCAAGCGCAATCATCCTAGATGGTTCCCATGGAGTACCATGGATGTGAGGGGTGCTACTACCTTCCCCTTGCATAACCGACTTCCGAACCTGTTCATGGTTGCGATGACCATTCTTTTGGGTTTTCTCGATATTTTCCCTTTCCTTTGGAATAAATAAAAACCGATGGAGAATCTGTATTTTTCGCGTAGCGACAAGTGGTAGTGGTTGTAAGGTTATGGTTAGGTTTTAGTTTCATACTTATAAACTAGCTAAGGACTTAGATGGCCATATTGGGTCGTTTCAAAGATAATGAAAGACAATTTGTGAATGACATGAAAAAATACAATATGGCTCTCGGTTACATAATAGATGCTTTGAAAGATAGAGATTCAGAAAACCTCACGAGCATTGCCAAGGTGTAAAGGCAAGATATACATACAAGACAAGCAAGAGAGGTCTGCTGACTGTAATGCAACATCTGATGAGTCTAATTAATGAAGAGAAATGCATGTACTTCACCAGAAACAGGGAAAATCAAATGGTGTTGTTGATATCTTTTGGACACATCCTGATTCAATTAAGTTGTTGATACAATGTTTTTTCTTAATGAGATGGAAGGTGCCTTCCAGGTAAAGGAATTTGAATAGTTCTAAGTGAAAATATTCAATGATATGTAACAATTTCCCCAAAATATTACAAATAGCATAAAAAATCATACTTAATCACACAACTCAGTTTGAAAAAAAATAAGAATAAGAATTTATGTTTTGTTGTTTTTTACTATTTTGGCTTACTTGAGAGTACCTATGATACTCCTAACTTATTTTATTGGTTGTTGTAATATGATTCTTTATCTTAATTTATCCTCTTTGTTATAAAATAAATACGTACATAAAGTAAAAAATGCAGGCATTTAAATTTTATAATGTAAATAACATTAATACACATTTAAACAAAATATTTGTAACAATCATTCCTTACATATTTAAGCAAATTATTTGTATTAATCATTCCTTAATACATATGAAGTCCGTATATGTGATAATATAACTAGGAGGTAGATCTTTATTCTTAAGACAATATAAAAAATTGTCACTTGTAGGATGGCATTGTGATAATACATCTTCGATAATGTAATTTAAATTTGTTACAATGCAACTTTGAGAATTTCATTATGGTAATGAAATTTAGAGGAGGATCAGGTGAATCCAATGTCATCCATTAGCCTTGTGATAGTGCGACTTAGAGTAGGATTAGATGAATCCATATCATCCGGGGGTATTATGATAATTCAACTTGGAGGAGGATTAGAAAGTATTATGTCTTGTTACCGTAATGTTGGTCCAATCATTGTGTTTTGTAATGGTTTAGGAATTGACGATGGACTAGATTCCATAATTTAGTAACATTATCCCGTTCATTCATTGAAGTTGGGGTTGCTTCCTTCATCACTTTGTTCCCGGTAGTTATTAATTTCCAAAATAATATAGATAAACTACTTTTATTTTTTATCCCGTACATTTCATAATTTATTTAATATTTTAACCTAAAGAATCAATGTCTCTCTTACAAATTATAAGCATAACACATCATAACAATGACGAACATTAGATTCATATGAAGCGAAGGATTTCAATGATGTGCTCAAAATTTCCTCGAGTGAAAGGTTTATGAGTGTTTCCATTAACTCATGCTTCAAGAAACATTTCTAAATTATGATCACAACAGTTTGATAACATTTCCCACTACTAAAGTTTGAAGCAAAGGATTTCAATAATGTGTTTAAAAATTCCTGGAGTCAAAGTTTTCTGAGTGTTGCCATTAACTCCTACTTCAAGAAATATTTATGAATTATGATCAATAAAGTTTGATAGCATACCCACTATTTCTCTTTGTACCCCCAATGCACCCATATCCATCTCAGATCTAAAAAAGAAGAAATAATTTTTTTATACCTTACATGTACTAATCATGGGAAAATAAAAATTAATAAATATGATGATAAAATTCACACCCGTCAACAAAAGTTGCATTACTTCTTGAGCATTATTTGTAGCTTATGTTCGAATGTCTGTTGATTCATTATGGACAACATTAAAACATAAGAATATATTAGTTTTGGTTATAGGAGTGAGAGTCGTTGAATGCACATCCCAAAAGGAAATTAAAATATATAGATAAATGCAACTAGAAATTAGACTTAATTAGGTCATGAAAAAATACACAAATTAAACCTATAATCCAACCACTATGATCAAATCTAAGGTAATTATAATAATTCAGGCACTTCAATTGGATCAAATCAAGCATAAGTGCAAGAGTCCAGCAAATACCTAACAAACAAATATTATAGCCAACTATCATAAGCCTTCAAGCACAAATAATGAAATAAATAGAGCAGAAAAATATAATTTCTAATGACTAACATTTAACCTCAACAAAACTCCATCACATAAACTTCAGAATCCCAACGACAACAAAAATAATTAACTAAAATAAAACTCACTTTATTTAATCAAGGGAATCACATTCGTTGACACTAGAAAAAAATATCTCTGACAAAAGACCAATCAAATCGCATTGTAGAGATGTTGCTGAATGAACAAACTTTATCTTCAACGGTTAGAATAAAGCTGCATAATTTAGAATAAGATTTAGTATAAATTATAATGAAAATAAATAGATGGAGGGGTAAGATCTAAAGAAATAGTACAATTTATACCTATATTTAAATCAAACTCATGATAGCTTTTATATCCATTGATTTAAGTTGAGTTGGTATTAACAGTGGAAGGCATCTACGGCTGTTGCAAAATGGTTGAAGGGTCCCAAATGAATATAAAGGTAGGGTTAGGAATTATATAATGTGTTTATACATATCAATGGGTTATTGTGTTTTTTTGCCCAATAATAAAAATTTATTGCATTTGAATATATAAAAATAATTTTATAATAAAAATACAAGATATTGGAAGGAAGTTTTCTGGTAAATGGAAAAAGTGTTAAGTATTTAGGAGAGAATATGAAATTTTTGGGAAAGGGAAGACTGTTTGTATTATTGAGTGTTTATAATTTTGTAATACCCCGTATTTCCTTAAACACCTAAATTTCTATTAATTGAGATCAATTGAGTTTATATGTGCTCTAAAAGTTGCCGATTGAGATACATAGAGTAAATAGTGAGTTCAGATTGACTCAATTAACATTAATTAGGACTGACCTTTTATTAGTTAGGACATTATGGTAACACTAATAATGGGTCAATAGCTCTGGTAGAAGAAATATTATGGATAGTACCACTTGAGATATTTGTTTCTACCCCTTCACCCACTTACTAACCACACAAATCATAATGGCCACTTGCTAGTAACAATGAATCACTCATCACCACATGTTGCTATCTACTATAAGCCAATTCATTTGTTTTATGTATTAGAAAGTATATAAAGATAGAGGAAACTCAAGAGAAGAAGGGAAAGCAAGGCTAGTGGAGAAGAAGAAGAAGAAGAATAAGGAAAACTTGGAACCAACACCATCATCTTCATTATCATCTCATCTTCCACAACTTCTCCTCTTCAATTTCTTGAGGTGGGTTCTAGTTAGAAACTTTAGGTTTCTAGAAAAGTTAGGGTTATAGAATCATGAATAATCCATGCTATGTGATGAATATTACTCTTGATGTTGGTATTTTTATGAACATGTGCCTGATATGTTCTTTGTGATTGTTGTGATAATATGATTTGTTATGGTTGTGAATATGACTTTGGAATCCTTGATAAATATGTGTGTAAGAACATGTAGTATGATGGGCTTTGTTGGAAGAAGAATTGGTATATTGTTGGAAATGGATTTACAGAGGAAAAATGGTGTTCTGAGAAGTGGAAAAATGAAAATATGAGTGGACCAATCGATTGGTCCCTGTCATCAATCGATTGACAACCCTTGGTTTTGTAGAAAAATGAAATTTTAGTCGGACCAATCGATTGATAATGCATTACAATCGATTGCACAAACTTGCTGTATATGAACAGTGGAAAATTTTAGCAGGACCAATCGATTGACACTCAGGATCAATCGATTGACACTCAGCAAATTTTGAAAAACAAAAATGTGAGAGGAACCAATCGATTGGGATTCCCTAACCAATCGATTGACTTAAGTTAAAAACTTTAAAATCCATTTCTTAAGTGTTTCTATATGCATTCTTCCATCCATTAATCAATTGTGATGATATGCTTATGTTGAATACATACAAAGGGTGAAAATTACATGATGAATCTAGTGAGTTAACCTAGGATTGAAATTAGGTCTTGAGTTAGGTTTACAACCTAGATAATACGAGAATACGGTATTTCATTCTTACGAAGCTTATGTGGAGGTCGTGGACGAATAGTTGCCATGATTGAGAATGAGACGCATTGTATGGAACATGCCATGTTATTATTTGTGTATTATGGTGAATGAAGTCACCTGTGATTGATGGATTTTGTTATGGTTCGTGGAACCGATGATTGTGGAACCGATCATGTATTCAGAATGTGTGTTATGCTTATATGAGTAAGCATTGGGATGTGGGTCCAATGATTCGAGCCTCAATTGGGTTTGAGCCCCAACCATGGCGGACATGGGGAAAAGGTGGACACATAGGTGGGTTGGAGTCCCATACGGTGAAAGATACCCTAGGTGGGTTAGAGTCCCATACGGGTGACAGTCGCTTGAACTGGGGATTAAGCCTCATATATGACCCGATATCCACCGTGAAAGTCGAATCATACGAGCATGCATGAACTGGCCTGGCTTAGACGTAAGCCTGTTCAGGAATTGATGTGTTGTGATCTGAATAATGATCGTGGTTGAGTTATGAGAACTCAGATGCATGTTGCCATATAATTACGAGTTAGTTTCCTCATCGCTCAAGTCTTCGTTCCCTTGTTGACTTGAGTTGGATATGAGTTGAATATTGATTAGAAAACCTTGTAGAGTCGAGTGGACCCATAAGATAGGGAACCCACTGAGATTATTATCTCACCCTATGTTATTGATTATTTTTTAGGTGGTTCTGAGCAGGAGAAGGGTAAGGGCAAGATAGAGTGATGTCTTGCTTACATGATGACTGATGGCTTTTCTTTCCGCTATGTAGGTATTTTTGAGATCATTGTCTAATGATCTAGATCAGTAGTTTTATTTTGGGCACTCTTATGTACATTTTGTGCCATGTTGTATTTATTTTGGGCATGTATTTGTATATGTACACTGTGCTTCTAGGCGCTTATGTATTTCAGAACCAGTTTTACACTATGTATAATATGTATTCTAGACATATATTATATGTGGGTGTTACAGTTGGTATCAGAGCAGGTCGTATCCTCGACCTAGCCATGAAATATTATAAGTATTTCTTTCTGCCTCATATGTGGGTTGTCATCATTGTCCTTGGTGTTATATTCATAGTATTGAGCTTGATCAACTTAATCCTATTTGTATGACATTCAGGATCATGGATGATAGATGCAAAGGTCGTGGTAGACCTAGAACCCAGAATTCAGACTCTGAACCGCCAAGTGGTAGTGAAGGTTTTCAATGGCCTCAGTTTATGCAACAATTGCAACAACAACAAAATCAATTCATGCAACAGATGATGCAGCACTGGAATGGTGGTTTGCATCCTCAAGGGGTCCCACAGGTAGCTGCAGGTGGCAGTTTCCGAGATTTCTTCCGCATGAATCCTACGGAATTCCATGGTGGGCTGAATCCTGTGAAGGCTCAGGAGTGGATAACTGGCATGGAAAGGATTTTTTGGATAGTGAATTGTAGTGAAGAAAATAAGGTTGTGTTTGCTTCTCACATGATGAAGGGTCCAGCTGTGAGATGGTGGGAGAGTGCTTCGACTCTTATGACCAATCAAGGAATACCTAGGGATTAGGAGCATTTCAAGACTATTTTCCTGGATAAGTATTTTCCTAGTTCTTTGAGGACTCAGAAAGAGTTTGAGTTTCAACAGCTTAGACAGGGTACTACGTTAGTAGCTGCGTATGCTGAAAAGTTCGAAGATATGGATGCTTATTCTAGACAAGGTGCGTACGCACCTGATGGGAGGTGGAAGATTGATCAGTTTCTTTTTGGTCTGAGGGGTGAAATTTCACATAGTGTTTCTCAAAGGGAATTCATTTCTTATGCTGAATTGTTAAGGCAATGTTATGTGGCTGAGAACAGTTTGAAGAGAGTTCAAGAAGAAAGGGATCAGTATAGGATTGGACAGAGAGACCAGGGAAGGCCGGGAAGCCAGTTTAGGCCTAGATCTCAGGCTTTCAAGGGAAAACAGATGCAACATGCAAGGCCTAACCAACCTCCTCAATGTCAAGTATGTAAGAAGTATCATTTTGGAAAATGTGATGTAAGTGGAATTAGGTGTTTTACTTGTCAGAGGGAGGGACACATGTCTAGGGAATGTCTTCAGAATAGGAATCAGATGCAGGGAAGGAGTACCGATCGAGTTTATACTTTGGATGCAAGGAAGGCTAAGAGCAACAATGCCTTAATTGCTGGTACGTGTCTCGTCAATAATCATCCTTGTTTTGTATTGTTTGATTGTGGGGCGACACACTCTTTTGTATCAATTCGGTGCATGAAGCATCTTGGCTTGCAAGTAATTCCCTTGTCTCCTCATATGGTGGTTACTACCGCCATGGATGATGTGGTTGAGACACCGTTGATTTGTGAAAACTGTTCGCTCTCGGTGAATGGTAGAATTTTCCAGATTGATCTTATTTGTTTACTACTTAAGAAGGTTGATATGGTTTTAGGGATGGATTGGCTTTCCGCCAATTCGGTGTTTATTAGATGTGAAGTGAAGTTGATTATCATTCCATCTAGTGAAGCTACTCCAAAGGATGTACTAACTACGATCTTGGAAGGTACGATTGGCATGTTTAATTTCTTATTTGAGAATGAAAAGTCAGTTCTTTTGGTTCTTACCAAGGAATCTAGCGATAATCTGAGCGTTACATAAATCCCTGTTGTTTGTGAATTTCCGGAATTTTTTCCTAAGGATGTCTCCTCTCTTCCTCCTGAAAGGAAGTGGAATTCTTTATTGATCTGATACCTGGGACGACTCCAATCTCCGTTTCTCCGTATCGCATGGCGCCACTAGAATTGAGAGAGTTGAAGAATCAATTGGAAGAGTTGTTAACCAAGCATTTTATTCGACCTAGTGTCTCACCATGAGGAGATTCAGTGTTATTAGTAAAGAAGAAGGACGGTAGTATGCAGTTGTGTATTGATTATCGCCAGTTGAATAAAGTTACTATCAAGAACAAGTATCCTCTGCTAAGGATAGACAATTTGTTAGATCAGTTAAAAGGAGCCTGTGTGTTCTCGAAGATTGATTTACGGTCGGGCTATCATCAAATAAGAGTTAAGAGTTCGGATGTACCAAAGACCGCATTTAGAACCCGATATGGCCATTATGAGTTCCTTGTAATGCCGTTTGGTGTAACAAATGCCCCAGTTGTTTTCATGGACTATATGAATCAGATATTTCAACCTTACTTGGACCAGTTTGTGGTGATCTTTATTGATGACATTCTTATTTATTCTCGTACTCCTCAAGAGCACGGATAACACCTAAGGATTGTTCTATCAATACTGCAAGAGAAACAACTTTTTGCCAAGTTAAGTAAGTGTGAATTTTGGATGAACAGAGTGAAGTTTCTTGGTCATGTAATATCATGAGGAGGGGTATCGGTGGATCCATCTAAAGTTGAAGCAGTTATTAGTTGGGAAAGACCGAAGAATGCTTCCGAAGTCAGAAGTTTCTTAGGTTTGGCAGGTTACTATCAAAGGTTTATAAAGGGATTTTTACAGATAGCATTACCAATGACTAGACTTACCCGAAAGGAAATTTCTTTCAAATTGGATTCGAAGTGTGAGAAGAGTTTTATGAGTTTGAAGGACAAGCTAACGACTGCTCCTGTTTTAGTCATCCTTGATCCTAGTAAGTCTTATGAAGTATTTTGTGATGCCTCTAAGAAAGGATTAGGAGGGGCGTTAATGCAGAGTGGTCAAGTTGTAGCCTATGTCTCTCGTCAGTTGAAGCCTCATGAAGAGAACTATCTGAATCATGATCTTGAACTGGATGTTGTTGTCTTTGCATTGAAAGTTTGGCGACATTACTTGTATGGAGTGCATTTTGAGATGTTTAGTGATCATAAGAGTTTGAAATACTTGTTTGACCAGAAAGAGTTAAATATGAGACAGAGGAGATGGATGAAGTATTTGAAGGACTTTGATTTTGAGCGTAAGTATCACCCGAGTAAGGTGAATAAGGTTGCAAATTCCTTAAGTCGGAAAGAGATACATAAAGCTGAGCTGATGATGTTAGAATATGCATTGTTGGAAAAATTCCAAGATCTTAATCTTCAGTTTAGTTGGACGCAGGATGGTGTGATAATGGGAAATTTGAATGTTACTTCTAACCTAAGGGAAGAGATCCGACTAGGACAAATGATAGATGAGAAATTGCAAGAGATGTCAACTCAACTAGGTTTCACTCAGTCACCGGATTGAGTCATTCTGTTTAATCAAAGGATTTGTGTTCTGAATGATGTCGAGCTGAAGTGGAAAGTTTTGGAGGAAGCTCACAAAGGGGTGTTTACTATACATCCAGGTTCATCGAAGATGTATCAAGACTTGAAGAAGAACTATTGGTGGCCTGGAATAAAAAGGGATATCATAGAGTATGTGTCAGAATGCATTGTATGCCAACAGGTAAGGATTGAACATCAGAAGCCAATTGGTTTATTAGGGCCCTTAGAGATTCCAGTTTGGAAATGGGATAGTATTTCAATGGATTTTGCAGTAGGGTTACCTCGGACCCAAGGTGGTTATGATTCAATTTGGGTGATTGTGGATCGGTTGACTAAGTTCGCGCACTTCTTGGACGTGAAGACTACTTACAAGGCAAGTCATCTTGCACGGTTGTTCATTTCAGAAATTGTTAGGTTGCACGGTGTTCCTACTAGCATTGTGTCCGATAGAGACCCAAAGTTTACTTCCAGGTTTTGGAGACAATTCCTACAAGCTATTGTATCGAGATTGTGTTTGAGTACTTCTAATCATCCTCAGATGGATGGTCAGACTGAATGGACAATACAGACACTGGAAGACATGTTAAGAGCTTGTGTACTTGAAAGTGAAGGGAATTGGAAGGAGCTTTTACCATTGATTGAATTCGCATATAGCAATAGTTATCATGCAAGTATTGGGATGGCCCCTTGTGAAGCCTTATATGGAAGGAAATGTAGAACACCTTTATGTTGGACGAAAGTTGGTGAAGAAAGGATCTTAGGACCGGAGATTATTCAAGAGACTACCGAAAAGATAAGGATGGTCCGTGATAAGATGAAGAAAGCACAAGATCGCCAAAAGAGATATGTGGATCACAGGAGAAGACCATTGGAATTTGATGAAGGTGACCATGTATTTTTGAAGGTGACTCCGAGGTTGAGACTGAAAGGACCATTTAAGTCACGAAAGCTAAGTCCGAGATACATAGGGCCATACCAGATTATAGAAAGGATTGGAGAAGTAGCCTACATATTAGCTTTACCACCTTCTCTATCAGAAATGCATGATGTTTTTCACGTATCTCAACTCCGGAAGTTCATTCCAGATTCTCTTTAGCCTATTCTTCCAGATTCAATAGAAGTAGAAGCATATCTGACTTTCGAACCTCTACCAAGTTGCATTGCAGAAAGAGAATTTAAGGTATTAAGGAATAAGGAGATTCCTCTTGTTAAGGTTCGATGGGATGAATCACACTCAGGCGACGCCACCTGGGAACTAGAGCCAGAAATGCGAGAAGCTTACCCTCATCTCTTCCAGGTAATATTTAAAATTCGAGGACGCATTTTTATTTAAGGGGGGGTGGATGTAATACCCCGTATTTTCTTAAACACCTAAATTTCTATTAATTGAGATCAATTGAGTTCCTATGTGCTCTAAAAGTTGTCGATTGAGATAAATAGAGTAAATAGTGAGTTCAGGTTGACTCCATTAATATTATTGGGAATGACCTTTTATTAATTAGGATATTATGGTAACACTAATAATGGGTCAATAGCTCTGGTAGAACAAATATTATGGATAGTACCACTTGAGATATTTGTTTATACCCCTTCACCCACTTATTAACCACACAAATCATGATGGCCACTTGCTAGTAACATTGAATCACTCATCCCCATATGTTGCTACCTATCATAAGCCAATTCATTTGTTCTATGTATCAGAAAGCATAGTAAGATAGAGGAAGCTCAAGAGAAGAAGGGAAAGCAAGGCTAGTGGAGAAGAAGAAGAAGAAGGAAAACTTAGAACCAACACCATCATCTTCCACAACTTCTCCTCTTCAATTTCTTGAGGTGGGTTCTAGTTAGAAACTCTAGGTTTCTAGAAAAGTTAGGGTTATAGAATCATATACAAATCATGAACAATCCATACTATGTGATGAATATTACTATGTCATATCAAGACAAATCATGAACAATCCATGCTATGTCATGAATCTAGCCATTCAAATAGGATCATATCAAGCAAAACTGCAAGAATCAAGCAAATACAAAATTGCATACTACATCATGAAAAGATCAAGCATATCTAGCAAACACATTTACATAAATGAATAGAAAATATAAATAAAATTTCTAACGACAAATATTTCACCTCAACAAAACTCCATAATAGAAACTGCAAAAACCCAATGACAACAAAATTCATTAAGAGAGATAAACTCACTTTAGTTTATCAAGGAAATCACAGTCGATGAAACAGAATAAAATATCTCTTATAGAAGAACAATAACAATTAAATTGCATGGTAGAGATGATGTTGAATGAGTAAACTTCAGCCTCAATTGTTAGAATGAAGCTACATAGTTTAAACCAAGATTTAGGAGAAATTGTTGGGTCCTTTCAACAATTTCGCAACAGTCGTAGGTACTTTCCACTATTAATACCAACTCCATTGAATATAAAGGTAGGATTTGGTATTATGTAATAGTTCTTATACATATCAATGAGTTATTGTATTTTTTTTTTGCCCAATAATAAAAATATTAATGCATCTGAATATATAAAACTAATTTTATAATTAAAATACAAGATATTGGAAGAATGTTTTTGGTATGTGGAAAAAGTGTTATGTATTTGGGAAAGAATATGAAACTTTTGGAAAAATGGAGACTACTTTTATTACTGAGTGTTTATAATTTTTGGCTTGATACGAACTCAAGTACATCACCTCTATTTAGACTAGTGGCATTCTTAAATAAACGACTAGGATTTTTCCACCATGACCTTAATCTAATTGAGATAAATCGCTCTATAGAATTCTCTCTATTGTTCTAAAAAAATACTAACTTATCATTAACTTCTAGAGAGCTCCATGGATCTCTCTAGAATAGGCTTCTAGAAGGAGAATTTATCCTGTCATGTCCCAATTTTAACTATCACCCCACATACTTTCATAATGACAAAAATGTCCTTCCCATTTTTTACCTTTCCAAAATTTACAATCAGTAAAATAATTTCACTTCAGAGAACTTGTAAAAAATGAAAAAATCTTATAGTTATGGAGAAAAATTTGATACGATAAATTTTCAGAAAAGACAGAATTTATGCAATTTTACAGAATATTTTAAAAAACTGTATGAGTTTTTACTGGTTTTTCTTAAAAATCTAATACTTTATTTCTTTTTTACTACCTATATTCAATAAATCCCGTATTTTTTTTTTAATTTTGTTACATTTTTATCGCATATTATAAAAAAATATGGTACATTTATATTGGATATTTTTTTTTAAATATCAGTATTTCTATGGAAACTTATATCTCTTACCGAATATTTAGAAAAATTCGGTATATAGAAAAAACTTCTGGATATTTGAATATTTTGATATATTTTTGCATTGTGTAAAAAATCTGGTAGTCCAGAATGCTTCATTTGTGCGGTCCAAATCCTGATGGTTCCCCAACAGATGTTACACAGTACTTCACCACTGACATTGTATGTTTTAGTTCTATATTTTGATTTTAATTTGTTCAATACTTAATAGGCTTTCGGTATCTCACTGACATTGATAAATTATTTTGTATATGTTGTAAATGACAAATATTTCCCTCCCGAGATGACATGTTAGCACAATTCATTGGTAAATAACATGGTATTATTCTTGTTACTATTTGTTCAGATACCACAAATGGGATTAGAGAAAAAAAAGATAAATTGATTATGGATTGTGAGAGAGGAGGAAACTACAAGAGGAATAATTCCTCTGTAGGAAGTTATAGTAAGAAAGGCAGTTATAGTATGAAAGTTAAATGTCCATTTATGATGAGATCTGTGCCAAGTGGTAGCGGTTGGAAGGTTATGGTTAGATGTGAGTTTCACACTTATAAACTAGCTAAGGACTTAGATATCCATATTGGGTCATTTCAAAGATGATGAAAGACAGTTTGTGAATGACATGACAAAATATAATACGGCTCTCAGGTACATAATAGCTGCTTTGAAAGATAGAGATCCAGAAAACCTCACGAACATTACCTAGGTGTAAAGGTAAGATATACATACAAGACAAGAAAGAGAGGTCTATTAATTGTAATGCAACATCTGAAGAGTCTAATTCATGAAGAGTAACACACGTACTTCACCAGAAACAAGAACAATCAAATGTTGTTGTTGATATCTTTTGGACACATCCTGATTTAATGAAGTTGTTGAACATGTTTTGGTATTCAAATTTACATTCATGTGTTTGTACAAGCATGACAAAAATACATGCATATAACCAAATAAAAACAAAGAAATTAGCTAAAATATTGTACGATAAATCACGCTAAAGCATTCAAGTTTCAAACTACTAATGAAAAGTAAATACAATGCTTTTTCTGAATGAGTAAATCTTATAGAAATAAATATACCTAGGAGTACTAGAACCATTTGGTAAACAATGAGATGGAGGGTTCCATCCAGGTAAAGGAATTTGAATAGTTCTATGTAAAAATATCTAATGATATGTAATAATTTCCCCAAAGTATTACAAATAGCTTAAAAAATCATACTTAATCGCACAACTCAGTTTGAAAAAAAATAAGAATAAGAATTTATGTTTTGTTGTTTTTTACTATTTTGGCTTACTTAAGAGTACCTATGATACTCCTAACTTATTTTATTGGTTGTTGTGATATGATTATTTATCTTAATTTATCCTCTTTGTTATAAAATAAATACATACATAAAGTAAAAAATGCAGTCATTTAAATTTTATAATGTAAATAACCTTAATACACATTTAAGAACAATATTTATAACAATCATTCCTTACATATTTAATCAAATTATTTGTATTAATCATTCCTTAATACATATGAAGTCACTTGTAGGATGGTATTGTGATAATACAACTTCGATAATGTAATTTAAATTTGTTACAATGCAACTTTGAGAATTACATTATGATAATGCAATTTAGAGGAGGATCAGGTGAACAGAATCTCATCCATTGGCCTTGTGATAATGCTACTTAGAGTAGGATTAGATGAATCCATATCATCCCATGGTATTGCGATAATTCGACTTGGAGGAGGATTAGAAATGATTATGTCTTGTTTCCGCAATGATGGTTTAATCATTGTGTTTGATAATAGTTTAGGAATTTATGATGGACTAGATTCCATCATTTAATAATATTATCCCGTTCATTCATTGATGATGGGGTTGCTTCCTTCATCACATTGTTCCCGATAGTTATTAATTTCCAAAATAATGAAGATAAACTACTTTTATTTTTTATCCCATACATTTCATAATTTATTTAATATTTTAACTTAAAGAGTCAATGTCTCTCCTACAAATTATAAGCATAACACATCATAGCAATGGCGAACATTAGATTCTTATGAAGCGAAGGATTTCAATGATGTGCTCAAAGTTTCCTCGAGTGAAAGGTTTATGAGTGTTCCCATTAACTCCTGCTTCAAGAAACATTTCTAAATTATGATCACAACAGTTTGATAACATTCCCACTACTAAAGTTGAAAACAAAGGATTTCAATAATGTGTTCAAAAATTCCTGGAGTCAAAGTTTTCTGAGTGTTGCCATTAACTCCTGCTTCAAGAAACATTTATAAATTATGATCACTAAAGTTTGATAGCATACCCATTTTTTCTCTTTATATCCCCAATGCACGCATATCCATCTCAAATCAAGAAAAGAAGAAATATATTTTTTATACCTGACATGTACTTATTATTGGAAAATCAAAATCAATAAATATGATGATAAAATTCACACCAGTCAACAAAAGCTGCATTACTTCTTGAGCATTATTTGTAGGTTCTGTTCGAATGCATGTTGATTCATTATGAACAATATTAAAACATAAGAATATATGTAGTTTTGGTTATAAGAGTGAGAGCCCTTGAACGCACATCCCAAAAGGAAATTAAAATATATAGATAAAGGCAACTAAAAATTAAACTTAATTAGGTCATGAAAAAACACACAAATTGAACCTATAATCCAACCACTATGATCAAATCTAAGGTAAGTGCAATAATCCAGGCACTTAAATTGGATCAAATCAAGCATAAGTGCAAGAATCCAACAAATACCTAACAAACATATATTATAACCAACTATCATAATCCTTCAAACACATTTAATGAAATAAATAGAGAAGAAAAATATAATTTCTAATGACCAAATTTAACCTCAACAAAACTCCATCACATAAACTTCAGAATCCCAATGACATCAAAAGTCATTAACTAAGATAAAACTCACTTTATTTAATCAAGGAAATCACGGTCGTTGACACTAGAAAAAAAATATCTTTGACAAAAGACCAATCAAATCGCATGGTAGAGATGTTTGCTGGATGAACAAACTTCATCTTCAACGGTTAGAATGAAGCTGCATAATTCAAAATAAGATTTAGTACAAATTATAATGAAAATAAATAGATGGAGGAATAAGATCTAAAGAGATAGTACAATGCATACCTATATTTAAATCAAACTCATGATAGCTTTTTTATCCATTGATTCAAGTTGAGTTGGTATTAACAGTGGAAGGCATCTACGGCTGTTGCAAAATGGTTGAAGACTCCCAAATGAATATAAAGATAGGGTTTGGAATTATATAATGGGTTTATACATATAAATGGGTTATTGTGGTTTTTTGCCCAATAATAAAAATTTAATGCATTAGAATATATAAAAATAAGAATTTAATTGATATAAACTGACGGTGTAAAGATTTTTTACACTGTCAGTTAATCACAACCATTGATTTATTTAACATGTTTGACTTTTATTTTAACCACTTAAAAAGTAATACAAATGGATGATTGTGATGCATTGACAGTATAAAATTTTTTACACTGACAGTGCATAACAATTAGAGATTAATTGGAATACACTGTCAGTGTAAAACCATTTTACACTATCATCCAATTAAAACTATTCATTTTGACATGTAAGCATGTAATTAAAAATAAATATAATTATTATTATTAAATCATAATAATAACAATTTCTCCACGTTTCTCTCTTTCTCTTTCTTCTTTCACGTTTCTCTCTTTCTCTTTCTTCTTTCACGTTTCTCTCACTCCCTTTATTTCTCATTTCAGTTACATCTATTATTCTTCCCCCACTCCATCCATCTATTCAAAATTGATCTTTATAATTTCACAAGTTTTATCTCACAAACTATATTTGCAAATCTCTACATACATGAGGTTAAACCCTACACTAATAATATTTTCTTCTTTTTTATGATTGTCTGACTTTCCAATTTTTTCTTATTTTTTTCTTTTAATGTTAAATTTAAGTAGAATAATTTATGAACTTCTACTGATTGTTGAAACTTTATAAAATTTAAAATAATGGTAGCTTGAATTTTAATAAATAATATAGGATTTGATTAAAAGAGAAAGATATAAGTATTGTATTCAATTTTACTAGCTTTACTAGTGCAATATTATTTTTGTTATCATGTTTAACAGTTGTGCAAATATTGTTTGTATTATTATAACAGATTAAGAGATGCAAAACATACATGAAGATTCAACCATAGTTAGCTCTGATGACATGCTTGAAAGTGTTGTTGATATTGATCCTCTCAATAGTAGACTACCAACAGAGCCTCCCTTAGAGCCATACGAAGGAATGGAGTTTGCATCAATTGAAGAGACAAGAATTTACTACACAAGGTATGCTAAGAATACAGGTTTTAGTTTTCGTATGGGTCGTGTTACTAAATCAAGAACAAATGGTATGATAATAGGTCGAGAATTTCTCTGTTCAAAGGAGGGATTTCGGGCAAAAAAATATGTGAAAGAAGAAAGTAATAGTATTATCGTACACGATGAAACAAGGGTAAGATGCAAGGCAATGTTGTATTTAAAGAAAAATGGAGAAATATGGATTGTTTCAAGATTTGTAAGGGAGCATAATCATGATTTTTCTCCTAAAAGTTCACAGTTTCTTCGAGTACATAGAAAGAAGACTAATGTGCAAAAAAAACTTATTGATGTGTTGCATGATTCTGGTGTAGGCCCTAGTAAAATAAGATCTGTCTTATGTACTGAAAGTAGTGGTGTTGATAATGTTAGATTTAGTCCACAAGATGTTATCAATTACTTAACTGAAAAGAGACAAAAAAAGTTAGAAAATGGAGATGCTCAAATGATGTTATCATATTTTAAAAGTTGTCAATTGAAGAATCCTGGGTTTTTCTATGCTTTTCAAATGGACGCTGAAGGAAGATTAGCAAATTGTTTTTGGGTTGATTCAAGGTCCAAAATGGCATATAAATACTTTGGTGATGTTGTTACTTTTGATCCGACGTATTTGACAAATAAATATAAAATGCCTTTTGTTCCATTCACAGGAGTTAATCATCATCAACAATCCATTCTTTTTGGTTGTGCTCTATTATGGGATGAAACTATAGAGAGTTTTTTTTGGTTGCTAAGTACTTGGTTAGAAGCAATGAATGGAATTTCTCCTAAAACTATCATCACAGATCAAGATGCTGCTATTAGTAATGCAGTTGCAAAGGTATTTCCAAAGGTTAATCATCATTATTGCATGTGGCATATTGAGAAAAAAGTTCCTGAATACTTGAGTCGTGTCTATCATGAACATGGTGAATTTAAAAATCAATTTTACAAGTGCATCCACCAATCTACCACTGTTGAAGAATTTGATTCTGATTGGGAAGCAATGATTGATAAATATGGATTACAAGATGATCAATGGCTAAACAAGATATTCTCCATTCGAGAAAAATGGATTCCTGCTTATGTACGTCACAATTTTTGTGCAGGAATGTCTACCACTAAAAGGAGTGAAAGTATGAATAAATATTTTAAGGATTTTTTGAATTCAAGTACTTCATTAAGCCAATTTGTGACACAATATGAAAAAGCTCTTGATGCACGTTACAACAAGGAAAGAGAGAAGACTTTCAAAACAAGAAATTCAAAGCCACTTTTACGAACTTTATATCCCATGGAAGAAGAAACTTCAAAAATTTATACAAGAAAAATGTTTAGAATATTTCAAGATGAGTTGGTTGGTTCTCAATTATTTATCACAGAAAAGGTTAAGTTTTCTATTGAAGTCTCAACGTATAAAGTTCGTGAAATTTACAAAGAGAAGCCTATCTACTATGTTAATTTTCATGTCACTTCAAAAGAAGCAAATTGTAGTTGTCACATGTTTGAATATTCAGGTATTCTTTGTAGACATGTATTATGTGTATTCATAAAGAAAAAGGTTTATTGTCTCCCTTCATAGTATGTTTTACATAGATGGTCTATTAATGCTAAAAAAGAAAAGGTAAAAGAAGTGACAATTGAAGGATTTCAAGAAGGAAGAAGCAACGCTTCTAACACTTCATTGTTTAATAGTATTATGGTTCACTCCCTCGAACTATCAGAAAGAGGTTCACAATCCGAAAAACATCACGATATTGCTATTCAAAGTTTGCAAAATGGGATTGCAAAACTTGATTTATTGGATATTGAAGAGTCAAATAAGAAGTTTGTTGATTCAACATCTGAAGATATGCCAAAAGTATCTGATGTTAGCATAGCTTTGCATGACCCTCCACTTATAGCAACTAAAGGACGTCCGCGGACTTTGCGAGTGAAAAGTAGTTTGGAGATGGTTAGAAAAGGTTCCTCTACTTGTAGTTATTGCATGAAAAAGGGTCATACTAAGCCTAAATGTCCAAATTTAAATCAAACAAGGTATCTTAAAATTACATGTACATGTTTTCTCTTTTTTTTATCATGTTAATTTTATTCACTAACTGTTAGACTATGGCACAAATCTAGAAGGGGGGGGGGGGGGGGGGGGGGGGTTGAATAGATCCCAATTAAAATTTGAGTCGGCGCTACCAATTAAAAATTGGTTTTGAAAATTTGTTTTAAGTGCGGAAGCGGCCTATGGATTAGTGATAATGTAGAATAAGAATCACTACACTAGTCACACTATCAATGATTTATTTCACTTGCTAGGATTCCTAGTTCCAATGATTCAAAGAGCAAACCAAACTAGATACACAACTAAGATAATTTTGGTTTAGGCAAATTATCAAACACTTGGTGTGTAAAAACACTCCAAGTGATATTTATGTTGAGTAAGTGATTCCAATTAGTCTAGTACAATATCTTATTGTACTTTGGATTCAAAAACAGAGTTTTAACTTCTTACTCAATTAATATCAAGGTTTGATAAAAGTGCTTATAAAAAAATCACTTATTTTTAAGCCAAAACAAATATGCTGAAAAATAGAGAAGACAAAGGTTTGATGAGGCAGTTCCCCCGTCGTCCTCGCTTTGGGGTACGTCTGCCCTCAATTCTAAAACTAGAATTGAGATTGCTTTAATAGATATCACATGTTGAGTATAACAGTTTATACAAGGATTGACAAGAAAATATACAACAGAATTCTCAAGACGTTGAATGTTGCTTCCACTCCTTGTTCCTTGATTCAAGGTGAATCAAGTCCTTCGATTGTTGTTGATAGACCTCCGATTCCAGCCCCTTTGTTGAATAACTCTCAGTTCTTCAAACCCTCGGCCCGGCTGATCTCAACTACAACAAATCGAACCTGAAATCTTCCCTTCAATATCACTGAATCCGCTACTAGATTGATGAAGACTTCCTCTTCTCAATCACCTTCGCTCAGCTGAAAATTGATGAAGAAATCGTCCAAAAACCCCCAAAATCAAACCAATCTTGGAGGATAAAACCCTAAAGGTTTTATTCAAGAAAAAACTTGTCGCAAGCTTCAACCCGAACCGGATTCCCCAATCTCGGCTTCGAACGTTATCACATTTAACCAATCACAAAGCACTTCAAAAATGGTTGTGTGTAATTGATGTGTTGTGAGATGTTGAAGATGAAGATGAAGAATCTTGGACACCTATTTCACTTTTTCTTGTTCTTTGTACACTTGAATCAATTTGTCAAATGTTGCTTTGATACAAGTAGTTGAACTTCTATTTATAGTAACAAACCAACCAACCCACTTAACAGCTTTTCAAACAAGGTGGGAATTGCTTAAAAACAGTATTTGCGCGCGAACGGTCGACCATAGCAGGTCTATGCGTCGACGCATGGCCTGCAGTTTTGAACAACTGAAAAACACATCATAGCCTTATTTAATTGAAGGTTTTTATTCAAGTCATGCCTTATCAAGCCTTTTAGAACAGGAAAATTCAACAAGTTGCTTATATGCTCTTTGGTGACTTCATCATAGCCTTATTTAAGTTGTTGGCTTTTTGCACTTACTTTTTACTCTACTGTGATTTTTGTGTTTAGATCTAATGGTCTTTTGTGTATTTTTTTTATGTTGGAGTCTATGAGGGATTAGAGAAACATTTCTCATTCTTTATAAAGTTATGTGTTTATCCATTAATTCTTAACTTTTGAATTTTTTTCAAATTTTGTCTAATATTGAATGTTTTTATGTAGAGAGATCGTTAATTTTTATTTTCTTTTTCATGCTCAATCTATAGAGACAATTTATTATATCTTTCTCTTTTAATCAAATCTCATATTATTTGTTAAAACCCAAGCTACCATTGCTTTAAATTTTTTAAAGTTTCAACAATCAGTATAAGTTCATAAATGATTCTACTTAAATTTAATCTTAAAAGAAGAAAAAAACAAGAAAAAATTGGAAAGTCACACAATTATAAAAAAGTAGAAAATATTATTAGTTTAGGGTTTAACCTCATGTATGTAGAGATTTGCAAATATAGTTTGTGAGATAAAATTTATAAAAGTATAAAGATCAATTTTGAATAGATGGATGGAGTGGGGGAAGAATAAGAGATATAACTGAAATGAGAAATAAAGGGAGTGAGAGAAAAGTGGAAGAAGAAAGAGAAAGAGAAAGAGAGAAACGTGAAAGAAGAAAGAGAAAGAGAGAAACATGGAGAAATTGTTATTATTATAATTTAATAATAATAATTATATTTATTTTTAATTACATGCTTACATGTCAAAATGGATAGTTTTAATTGGATGATAGTGTAAAATGGTTTTACACAGTGTATTCCAATTAATCTCTAAAAATAATTTTATAATAAAGATACAAGATATTGGAAGGAAGTTTTTTTGTAAGTGGAAAAAGTGTTAAGTATTTAGGAGAGGATATGAAATTTTTGAGAAAGGGAAGACTGGTTTTATTATTGAGTGTTTATAATTTTTAGTTTGATACAAACTCAAGTACACAACCTCTATTTATATCAGTGACATTCTTAAATCAATGACTATGATTTTGCCACCACAAACTTAATCTAATGACTATAAATAACTATCTAGAATTCTCTCTACTATTCTACAAAAATAGTAACTTATTCTTATCTTCTAGAGAGCTCCATGGATCTCTCTAGAATATGCTTCTAGAAGTTGGACCTACTTACAAACAAATATGGGCTTAAAACTTTTAAGGCCCAAAAACTAACAAACCAAAAATCAACTTAAATATTCAACACTCCCTTAACTTGATTTTTCTACTCCAAGTAAATACTTAACTTTACAAAGTCTTCACGCTTGAAAGGCTTGGTAAAGAAAATAGCTGCTTGGTCACAGGGTCCTCTAAACCAAAATTGAGACTTAAAGCGAACTTAAAGAGTTAGGCCTTTATAAAATTAAAATTTTAAATATAATTAATTTAAATATATATATAATTTTTTGGCTTTTTGATATGCAAATTTTTTATTAAATTATCATAATCGATTTCTCACAAAATTTCTTCCTCAATGGATAGTAAATTCAACCCATTTAATATTGGTTAAGTCGTTGTTGACCTTAGATTAATTTTAATTTCAAAAAATGGAATTCGACCTTTAAAAGTTGTTTGATAACAACATCAATCAACAATCACCTATATTTTCATATTTACTCTTTTTTTTGTTTTAATAAATTTATCTAGAGACCCTTTTCCGGTGTTATAAAAGCTTAATTTATTTTTTATTTTAAGTAACCTGATTCATATTTTCGAGTTAACATTGTATATTTTAATATAAATAAAAAATAATTCATAAAATATAAAAAAATTATTATGAATAAAAATTAAAGGGAACAAAGTAGAACAATAGAACTTGTTTTTCACAAAGTTAGATATTACATTGTTACTTGTTTTCTTTCAAGTTCCGTCAAAAAAAAATTATTAATTGATTCAAAGCCTAACCAATTAAAAACATAACAAATTTTTTAAAATTTGACAACTGAAATAATTAAGTTGATAAAAAATTTAAAATTTGAAAGAAATGAAAATGATAATTGAAATAACTGAATTAAATGCAAGGATGCATGCAAATAAACAATCTTAAATAATTAAATAATTCAAGATAAACAACACATAACTTTAAATAGTGACATAACACAAGATAAAATTGGGATTTGGTGAGAACAACTTAATAAAATAAATAGTTAAAGAGACTTGCCAATATAAATATAAAACCGGAAGAGAGGAATAAGAAGAGAGAAAGACAATGTGTGCGCTAGCGTCCAAAAAGGTGTGATGTGAATAACAATATTAATAAAGGATGGAATGAAAATTACAAACATTATGGTTAAAAAATTGCAACATTCAGGGTATGGGAATTGACAACGATAATTAAGTGCAATGTTGACAGAGACAATGTTTAAATAATCACAATGTTGACAGATTATAGTGTGGGTATTATGTTAAGAAAGATTATAAGAAATTGATGGGTTAACATTATATATATATATATATATATATATATATATATATATATATATATATATATATATATATATATATATATATATATATATATATATATATATATATATATATATATATATATATATATATATATATATATATATATATATATATATATATATATATATATATATATATATATATTATATATATATATATATATATATATATATATATATATATATATATATATATATATAATGCATCAAACTTGTGTAGCAAATTATAAAATCAATCCTAGAATGATAACTTTAACATTTAGTGACATTGGTTTAACAAACTATATGAACCAAAGACACATAGTATATGTTAGAGGTCTACCACTCACATCACACACCCATGATGAAATGTAATAGCAAACTTAAAAATTAATATGTTATTATAAATATTTCATGATATAATATATATATATATATATATATATATATATATATATATATATATATATATATATATATATATATATATATATATATATATATATATATATTTGATCCTAATAATCAACAATGTTGACAGAGACAATGTTTAATATGTATTTCATAACATAATACCCACACTATATATATAAATGAATGTCACAAGTAATTCATTTACCTTGGGCGTACAAATTTTGAGTTTTTTTCTCTAGAATTGTTCATAATATAGTGTCGCTCCACAAGCCTATATTGAAAATGATTTTAAAATATTACACACTAAACTAATTACAAATTCAAAGAAAATATGACTAAAAGTCTCATTAACATAAACTTATCTAGTAATAATTTGTTTCGGCTTAGGTTCAAGTGGATTATATAAGGAACACAGTGTAGTTAACATATTCATCCGAAGAGATTTGATGATCAATTGTAAATGTTTACTGAAAGAACACAAGCATATATAATTAGTATTTGGGAAAACATGGAAATTAACTATAATAAAAAAACCACAACACCACTAAAAAATGCATACTAGTAACAAAATTTAGGGAAGGAACAAAATCCCTCTTTAAAAAATTACAATTTCAAAATTACTCACGTATGGAGATAAGGTGCTAAGTAACAATCTTTTCTCCCATATAACTGTAAATCTATGTATGTTTTAGTCTTTTTTGGACTATTACTTGTAAATCAAATACTAACTGGATCCAAGAATCTATAAATATCTTATTTTTTTAATTTTATACAAACACGGTGAATGTGCCTAAATAGTGAAACAAAATTTAAAAATAAGTGAGGAATTAGTTTTATATAAAACGATGAATGTATCATAATGAGATATTCAATTCTATACTTACGTGCACAAAAATGTGATCATACACATTCAACAACAACAACAACAACATTAACAACCACAACATAACTTTCAAGAGCTACAATAAGCAAAAACTTAAACAACAAACTCTTTTCATACATATTGATATTGTTTTTTGATGGACATGAAAACTAAATAGAAGAAAACTATTTGACCTACATATAACCATGATTTCAAATATGTCTAATACACACTCAATAAATAACAACAACCACAACAATAACCACAACATTATGGATCCTTTTTTTTATGGACATGTAAACCATTAACAACATAAATACAACAACAACAATATATGGACTTATTTGTTTTGATGGACATGTAAACCATGAACAAGATAAACATTCAAGAACAACAACAACCAAAAACATTCAAAATAGACATGAACAACAACATATAACCAAAAACCTTCAAGAACAATAACATGTAACCATGAACAACAACAACATATGACCATAAACAATAACAACCATAAACATGCAATCAATCAACATATAATCATGAACAACAACAACATAAACATTAAAGAAGAACAACAACTAAAAACATTCAAAATCAATAGCATAAACATAAAATATTCAACATCAACATCAACATCAACAAAATTGGTAATTGATGCATGGGAAAAAAGTGCACGTAATGGAAATGTGACGAATAAGTAAAAGAGCTAAGTAAATGTTGTTGAGCAAAAAATGATGAATTTGGTGTTGTCTTCCTCCTCGACGGTATGTAAGCCAAGAATGATGAACGTGGTTGAACATTGAATGATGAAGACGACGTTGGTTGAAAATGGTTTGTTTCATTAATGACTGATGAATATGACATTGATTGAACAAGGTTTGTTTCGTAAGTGAGTGATGGAGATGACATTGATTGAAAAGGGTTTGTTTCGTTTCTCAGCACTTAATGTTAAGGTTGAAAATGGTTTCACTAATGGAAATGACAAAATGGCAAGGGAAGAGACATGCTAGTTGTATTTATTTAAACTGAGTAAGTCATTCCACCATAACCATCTAAATAACCGTGGTAATATGTTAACAATTTTTAATTAAAAAAATATTGGCACATGAGTTTAGAGATGAAACCACAGTTCTTTAAAGGCCCGTGGTAAATTGGGTGTTGTTGTATGTAGTTTTTGTAGTTGAGAAATCATACACAACCCATACGGGCCCTACCACGGAGAGATCGAACTTACACCTTTAAAGGCCCGTGGTAAATTGGTGCTCTTTCTTTTCAAATGGTTGTCTGAGTGTTTCTATATTTGTACTTATATTTATTTTTTCTCTTGATCCCAAGATAGATACATCTTATGCGTAAACTTAGGTTAGAATTTTCGGTTGTACTTTGATCTTAATAGCCCCTTTATAAATATATATATATATATATATATATATATATATATATATATATATATATATATATATATATATATATATATATATATATATATATATATATTTAAATGGAAAACTACAGCCATCAACTTTACATTTGTGTCTGCTCAAGTATTACAAATACATAAAGAAATTTAGTTATACAAAAAGAAAAAATAAATCATGTTGAAGCCTTAAACTTTCAAACTACCAATGAAAAACAAATAGAATGCTTTTCCTTAATGAGTAAATTTAAATACAGATAAACATATCTAAGAGTCAGGATCGGTCTCGACTTTTTAGAGGTTTAGTACAAATAATAAAAAATGACCATTGTAGCACCTCAAATTTGCACCTATCATTATGCATACATTTTCATATTAGGTCATAGCATATCATGATCCATTGCATAGCATTTGCATTGTCCCTCGGTTGCCTCAAGAGCAAGCAATCAAGAATTAGGTCAAACTAATCTCCTGATCAGTCAACCAAGCAAGCAAAGGAATTTCTCATTGAACCAAGGCCTTGGGGTTTGTCCAACAAGTTCACATGGCTTGGAGGTCTATTTGAAGTATTTTGGTCAAGGGTTGAGGACTCAGAGGTCAGCAGTTCATACACAGACAGTCAAAAACCCTAAAAAAGTCAACTGTCAGTCAAAGCAGTGGATGGTGGTCATTCTTGTGGAATTTGGGCACCATGATCAATAATCAAGAGTTCATACAACTTGGGACATCATTTGAAGTCAAGTTCTCAAGGAATTAGGGTTTTGAAGTCATCAGTCAATGCACAATCAATCAGAAACCCTAAAAGTCAACTGTTGGTCAACTGTCCATTTAATCAGTGATTGGATGATTGGAATTGGTTTGTGAGAGTTCATTCATGTCCAAATAGTCATCATATATCATACCAAACACCATCATGGAAGAATTTGAAGCCAGATCATAAGTTTCCAGAAATGGAAACTGGGCCTGTAACTGAAACCTGCCATAAATGGAAAGTCTTGATCCTCAAACTTACATTTTGATACAAGCCTCAAATGAATTTTTGCCCAACATGAAAGTTGAAGATCTTGTTCTCCCATTTCCAAAAAGTCCTAGAACCCTCAATTCCCATGTGTGGTTGGCAAGTTATGATCGAATCGATTTCAGAAAATCTTGAACTTCAAAGGGCCATATCTCCCAAACCGTTTGGCCAATTTTGGTGGGGTTTTTTCCTACAAGTCACATTTGATCCCCTCTTTCCAAAAATATAAATTTCATGAGCCAAAACTTCACCAATCAAAATGGCATATTTTGACTTTTCTCATTTAAATGCAAGTTTGACCAAGAGTTGACTTTTTGATATAAACATTTTTTCTACATTTGGCCAATTGGAACAGCTCAAAAATATCATTTAGAATGTGTTTGCAAGTTCATTTTATGCAGTACATGTAAGGCCATTGCTTGGTTGCTTGAATTGGAAGAAAAGTACAAGTTTCACTATACCACTCCATGCTTGCATTTGAACCATGCCTTGGTACCTTCAAACAGAACTTTGGGAGCACATTTGCTGTCATTATGAACCCTCCTTAGCAGCCTAAAACCACAGAAAAGAGGCCATGCTTGCTTACTTGAAATTGGGGAGAAAAGGACAAATGCTACCATACTTCCAACAATAATTTGTACTGTCCATAGCAGATTTTTCACCCACCATTTTGCTGTCAAGGACAAGAGCATTAGCAGCAGCATGGCATACAACTCACTCCCTCAAGAATCATCTCACTGGCCTTGCAAAAGTCGGTTACAACTAAAAGAACACAACAATGCCTTGGACTGTACCACAACCTAGCAGAGTGCATCACATCATTTTTTCTGTCAAAATGAAAAACAAGTAGCAGGCACACAAGCCAGAGGGGATAGAAAAATCAAGAGAACTACACTGAGGCATTACCACACACCCTTGGCCATTCTTCAAAAAAACCTGTCACAACATCCTGCAGCAAGGGAAAAACCTTGGCAATTGCTCAAAACCTCACCCTGCTGTGCAATTCAAAGAGACCATACCATGCCATATACCAAGCAGCAGAATTCAGGCAATTTTTCTGTCATGGGAGAACAGTAATAGCAGCAAAAAAGCCATTTGTTCATATCCTCAAAAACCTCACCTTGTTAGTTGGCATAAAAACTTTTCTATTATTTTGGATAACACTGCAGCAGCCTCTAACCACAAGAAAAACTACACATTTCTCAAGCTTCACTTCTGATGCATTGACCAAAATCATTCCAAACTTCCAATGAACAAAACCTAGCCATTGCCTTTTCACCAACCTTTCATTATGTTGAACCACTAGCATTCATCAAAATGAAACATATTTTGCAGCAAAAAGGTCACTCCTCCTAACTGCATCCATTTGGCCTTGCCTTGTGTTTCAAAACCTGCTAACCAACAGACCAACCAAGAAGCACAAACTAATCCAAAACTGCATTCAGTTGGCATTTGGCATTTTAACACTATCTGTCAAACCCTGCAGTAGCAGAACCAACCTTGCTTTGGCCTTGGCATTTTAAATCTCCTGTCCAAACTCAAAAGAGCTGGCTTGGCTCAGTACCACATCTGCCCATCTTTCATGACCATGCCTTGGACCCTCAACAGCAGATTTTAGGGAGACTTTTCTGTCATAAGAAACTGACAGCAGCACCATCCAACTGCAGCAAAAGCAAAGAGCCTAACACATGACCAACTGCATACACCCTTGCTTTGCATTCCTTTTGCTGTCAAAAAGCATCAAAGTGACAACCTTGCTACAAGCCAGTCCAACCCTGCTTTGCTTCTTCAAATCCTGCTTGCCAATATAACCAACAAAACCTAACCAACTTCATACACTCTCTTAAACCACCTTGCTGCTTTTGGCCATTTCCATTTTCTGTCTTCAAACCAAGCCTAGCCTTGCAATATGTTTTCATCATCCATACACAACACTTCCTGTCATGAAATTAGCAGCTTACCACAACCAACTTGACATCCTCAAGAAACCTAGCCTTGCCAATATAACACAGCAACACAAAGCAGCACACCCTTCCATCACGTTGAATGGACATTACACAAGCATTTGACAAAGAGCAACCTTCATCATACATCAAGGCAAAGCTCTAGGGCAAAAGTTTCACTTCAAAATTATCAAAATACCAGCTGAATCTCTACTGCCCTTCAAGTTTGGTAAAAACTCGACCTCCCTATTTTGTTAAATTGTGATATGTTTTCAAAAGGTCTTTCTATGCTGGTTATCATGTTGTGTTTATTTTTTGAAATGGTTGTGTGTTCATGAAGCTATTTTGGAAACAAGTTTAGTGTGGAAATGTGTTTGTGCTCGATTCATGATACACACGAGGTTTCAATGAAAATGGTTGTTAGATTCATGCTTGTCATTACTTGCTGGTCATTTCCATATATCCAATTTCAATTTCTGGAAAAAAATCGTGTTTGAAGGTGATGAGATTGCACTGTTCATCAAACCCCTCATCCCAAATATTTGCCCAGAACTTTTTTCCCCATTTCTCACGTTGCATGCTTGCCTTCACTTCACCAGCCAATGAAAAAATTCCAATTCTGGGCCAAAAACGGCATCGTTTAGATTAAGTGATTCCAATATTACATTTATGCCATTCTTGCTTTATCATTTCATTTTTATTTCACATTTTTATGACCAATCTTCCAAAATTCATAACTTGCTCATTTTTGATCCAAATTCAATGGGATTTTTTGTGTTGTGTTCATCATGATCTCTACTTTTTTATCATTATTTTTCCAGAATTTTTGAATGAGTGGTTTTTAAATGGCCTTAGGGTTTGTGACATGTGACCAAATTTTGTACACCTTGCCAAATCAATTGTGAAATGATGATACTTTATCCAATGGCTCTCAAATTTTTTGTGCTTAAAATAGACACACTCATGGTGATTTTGGTGTAGAGTTTGTGCATTTATCATTTGTGGTTTGTGAGTTATGATTTTTTGAATTAGGGTGTGACAATTTGTGTCACACCATTGATGTCCAACTTCATGATTTTCATTACCATGCTTCTTGACCTCCAATTGATCTGATTTTTTGCATGAACCTACTCTTATATGTCTAGTTTACATGTGAATTTTATTGGAATTATTTGTGTCATTTTCCATTTGTTTGAGATTCTTCTTCCCTGCCTAGTCAAATGTTGCCCTTGTGTGACACATGTTCCCATTTCATTTGTGAAATTCTCATACTTTATTAGATGGACATGAAATTTTACATGAGATAACTAGACATCCTCATTTTTGCCATGGTTTTGATCCCATTCATTTATCATACACCATTCTTGACTTATGATTTTTCTAAGTTGATGCATGTTTGGTTGACTTCATTGAGCATGTTCAAATTGGCTTTGACTTTCTGATTTTCATTGACTGCCTTCCACTTGTCCAAATGAGATGAAATTTGACATGCTTACCATGCTATGTGTTAGGTTTGATCATGATTTATTTGGTGATTTTTGGAAAATGTTTAGATTGCTTTTGATGCAAGTCTTGCTGTTGACTTCTATGAGCTCCTGTTTGCCATGTTTTGACCTAAATGGTTCATGAAATGATGATGATGATTGATATGAGTGTGAATCCAATTGGTTGTGTTTCCTAATTGTTTGAACATGATTTGGGATTCTTGCCCTTTGCTGTTTTAACTTTCTCATTCACTTTTGACCCTAGGCTTGCCCTAGTGGTCCTGCTACTCACCTTTGAGCTTGTGTTTTCAGGTTGACCAACAAATGACCAACGAGACCAATTTCTTTTGATTGAGATTGCCTAAATGCCATGACTAACTTGTTTGTTTTGTAGGTGGCTTGGCTCACATGCCTAAAGCCTTGTGCCTTGCACATCCATGTGCCTCTGATTGACTGGTTGATGTCTGTTTCTTTTTGCTTTGTTTGAAGTTGCATACTAACATCTGTTTGACTGTTTCAGGTGCTTTAGTTGCTTAGTTCCTTGTGAACTTTTTGCTTTGCTTTGCTTGTATAAGCAATTTGCATTGAGGTATGTCTCTTCATCTTCATGTAGTCTGGAAGACCTGGCCTGTTACTTGGCCAGGCAACTGTCTGAAGCCCTCCTTAAGAGGCGATGTTTGTGGATGTTTAACTTTGTCCTTGCATAGAGTCAAAGACCTCCTAAGTGAAGAGGCAATTGGTGGAAGGTAGGGATATGCAATCTATCCCCCACTATTCAGTGTGTCATCTGCTTTGCTCACACCACTGTGTTGATGCATTACAGATAAAAACCCAAGATCTTGTACAATTGTACAGTTGAGTCAGTCTTAAATGTGTAGAAGGGTTCCCACTTCCTGAACCCACACATTCTTGTCTTGAGCTCTCCCAGGCCAGGGATAAGAGCTGTGAAATCTTATCTTCACTCACCTTTCATCTGCTTCACCTTAGCCTCTCAATGGCAAGGTTAAGAGCACATTCACCCCATTCCAGAGGTTTGTTTGTCGAGGTTGATATGACCCCTTGACTAAAACCTAACCCTTGTTTGAGCCACTTGTTTGTGTATAGCGTGTGCTATCTGTGCTTGTAGGATTGTTTGACTTGCTTCCTGTGCAAGATAGGATAGTTTGACTTGCTTCCTGTGCAAGTTAGGATAGTTTGACTTGCTTCCTGTGCAAGATAGGATAGTTTGACTTGCTTCCTGTGCAAGTTAGGATAGTTTGACTTGCTTCCTGTGCAAGTTAGGATAGTTTGACTTGCTTCCTGTGCAAGTTAGGATTAGTTTAGACTTGCTTCCTGTGCAAGTTAGGTTTTGCTTGGCTTGCTTCCTGTGCAAGTTAAGTGTGTGTGGCTTGCTCCCTGTGTGAGCCATGCTTAAGATAGGTTGGCCCTTGTGCCATTTAGCTAGAAACCATAACTTAGGGTTGATTTGCATGATAACATCTAGGCTCGAGTCGTAGTCTCCCTAGTGTTGTGTCTCCCTCTGTTATCTGGTTAGGCTAGTCCTTTATCCCTGCGTAGGGGAACTACATCGCCCTGATCTTCGTACCAGATGAAGTATGTAGGCAGGAGATTGAGCTGATCTCTCCGGGCGCCCTTTTCTTTTTTTTTGTGTGTGTTGTCTGACCTTTGCTAGGCTCGAGTCCGTGACTCCTTAGCATTTGCTGTCTGTCTTGTTGGTGTGTGCTTGACAGTTATAGGCTCGAGTCCCCGACTCCCTATTAACTTGTTGTGTTGTTGTGTGCTTGGAAGCCGATGTAAGTCCATCGAGTGGCATTTGGGTTCCAGTGTGCGTGTGTTTTGGTTCGGATGCTGACATAAGTCCAGTGATTGGCAGTCGGGCTCCACGTTTGCCTTTGCCTGTGTCTTGTTTTGTTTGTGCGCGTGTTAGCCGAGCTACGAATGCTCTGATTCTTCTCTCGTCCGAGAAGATACGTATGCATAGGATGCGATATCCTAGCGAGCATGTGTCGTTTCCCCAGTCCGAACTACTTCGACTCTGATGTCTATGCCTGATAGACTAAGTAGGCCCAGGATGCGACATCCTGCCGAGTCAGTTTCAGTCAGTCTCTTTCGTTTCTTTCAGCCAGTGTGTGTGTGTGTGAGCAGTGTTTAGCAACCAATATTCCTTCCTTTTGTGCGTGGATCCCGTAGAGTACTACGGATGCGTAGGGGTGCTAATACCTTCCCTTCGCATAACCGACTCCCGAACCCATTCTCTTTGGTCGCGAGACCATGTCTTTTCCCAGGTTTACTCTGAGCGTTTCCTTTCCCTCTTTTGGGATAAATAACGCACGGTGGCGGCTCTGTTGTTCTTTCTTTTCCCGCCGGTTTTTCGCGCGATGCGACAACCATTAATAAAAAATACAATTTAAAAAAACTTTCTTGTATTTGTGAAATAAAAATATTTTTCCGCACTCACTTCTTTACCAATTTCTTGTATTCTTTAGCTTCGACATTAGGTATAACTACTTCCTCCTCTAACCTGAATATTGCGAGAACCTTTTCATAAGTCTAAATAAATAATAAAAATAGAATTAAGATCAACCTTGATATAGTTACTCACAAGTGAAAATTACTCTACTTTGTAACATCTCTTAATAACATATCAAAACTGACGCCAACAGAATAAAGTTTAAAAACATTCAAAATATTATGAAGAACATAATAGATGACTAACTATCAATGAAATATATAATATATTAGTGACAATCTATAAGACATGAATAAAATTGCAAAAAACATAGAATGGTTAGATTATACTCAAAATGTGTAAAAGCAATTATTTGCTAAAAATGTGTATGAAATGATAAAATTAACAAAGAAAGAACGATCTTATGCTAAATATTATTGAAAAAGAATACAAGAATCCTTTATACATTCACATAAATACCTCCTTCCATGTTTACAAAACCAACAAAAGCTTCAGCGGTATGCACGTCTTCAACATCATACACGACACCAACATCGTACACGATACCGACACATCAACGATGATAATAATTTAAAAAAATTAATTAATTAAACGTAATCACACGTGTCACTATCCAGGACTTACCAAATCAATATGAAAAACCCTATTTTAATTTTAAAATGACTAAATTAAAAATAAATAAAATTTTATAATTAAACATAATATATAAAAATTACAATTCTATATTAACCTAATCAATAAAAAAAATTCAAAGTACTATTTAAACTATAAAAACAAAAATTATACAACTTAAAATCTCTAAATACTTAAAAAGAGTCTTTCTTGAAATATTATTTTGAAGCAAATTCATCAACTAAGTATTTATATTTTAGTGTTTCTAAAAGAATATTAAACAATTAATAAATAAAATTACAAAAAAAATGAAAAAAAGAAAAGAAAAATTAACAATTACAAAATAAATAGAGTCAATAATTAAAAAATGAAAGAAAAAATATTAAGTCTTCAACTACATTTAATTTTTATATTTTCTATTCATCTTTAAATAGTTTAAATCATTAACATTTATAATAATAATAAAAACAAAACTACGCAACTGTAATTCGAAAATATGGATGCGACATAGAAAAATGGATGCGACATAGAAAAATGGATGCAATAGTAATTAGAAATAAAATGAACTCAGGAGGATCAAACCTACAACGGTAATTAGAAAAAATGGATGCAACTGTAACTAGAAAAAATAAATTCAAGAGAATCAAACTCACAACCTTTACTACCATGCTTGTTTCAAATTTGCCCTGCTTCTAGTGAGTCTTGACAAATTCATGTTTATTTTTCATTTTATAATTTATTTAATATAATATTAATTATATATTTTTCTTATTTTAAAATAAAATGAGACCCCTTAATTTTGAGACCCTGGACTAAATGTCGTCTTGCCCTTGTTCAAGGCTGGCCTTGCTAGGAGTGCTAAAACCTTTGATAAATAATGAGATGGGTAGTGTCGTCCATGTAATGAAATTTGAATGGTTCTAAATGCAAATATCTAAAGTTATGTAATAAGCCTATCAATTTTTTTTATGTTTGTAACCTAAAATTTCCCCAAAGCATAACAAAGAACTTAAGAAATCATACTTAATCGCACAACTCAGTTTGGAAAAATAACAATAAGAATTTATGTTTACTCTTTTCATTTATTTGAGAGTATTTCTGGTACTCTTAACTTGTTTTTGTTAGTTGTTGTAATGTGATTATTTATCTTAATTATTATTTTTCTAAAAAAGAAATACATAAAGTAAAAAAATGCAGGCATTTTGTAATGTAAATAACCTTAATACACATTTAAGTAAGTTATTTGTAACAATCATTCTTTACTTATTTAAGAAAGTTATTTGTATTAATCATTCCTTAATACATGTGAAGTCAACACATGTCAACATATAACAAGAAGGTAGATATTTAGCCTTAAGATTGTGTAAAAAAATAGTCCTTTGTCGGAAGACATTGTGATAATACGGCTTTGAGGATGTCAATGTGATAATGTGATTTGTAATTGTCGTAATGCAGCTCGTATGCCATTGTGATAATGTAATTCGAAGTTGTGATAATGCGACCTTGAGAATGACATTGTGATAATTCGACTTGGATAACTGAATCCAATGCCATCTATTGATATTGTGATAATGGGACTTGGAGTAGGATCGGAGAGTATAATGTTTTGTTGTAGTGATGATGTTCCAATCGTAGTTCTTGGTATTGATTCAGTAATTGACAATGGACCAAATTCCATCTACATATTATGATCTTGAACAAAACTAATATCTAGAACATTAGCCCTTTCATTCATGATGAGGAGTTTGAACTCACCACTTATATAGTTGTGAACATTTATAAAACATAGGAATATAGATTGAGAGTGAGTTCCTTGAATGCACATCCCAAGAGAGAATTAAAAAATGAAGATTCAAGTAGGGCATAAAAAATATACAAACTTAACCTATAATTCAACCACTTTAATTAATATGATCAAATCTAACGTAAATGCATGAATCTAGCCATTCAAATAGGATCATATCAAGCAAAACTAGAAGAATCAAGCAAATACAAAATTGCATACTACATCATGAAGAGATCGAGCATATCTAGCAAACACATTTACATAAATGAATAGAAAAGATAAATAAAATTTCTAACGACAAAAATTTCATCTCAACAAAACTCCATAATAGAAATTGCAAAAACCCAATGACAGCAAAAATCCTTAATAGAGATAAACTCACTTTATTTTATCAAGAAAATCACAGTCGATGAAACGGAAAAAATATCTCTGACAGAAGAACAATAACAATTAAATTGCATGGTAAAGATGATGTTGAATGAGCAAACTTCACCCTCAATTGTTAGAATGAGGCTACATAGTTTAAACCAAGATTTAGGAGAAATTGTTGGGTCCCTTCAACAATTTAGCAACAGTCATAGGTACTTTCCACTATTAATACCAACTCATTTGAATATTAGGGTTTGGTATTATGTAATAGTTCTTATAGATATCAATGGGTTATTGTATTTTTCTGGCCCAATAATAAAATATGAATGCATCTGAATAGATAAAACTAATTTTATAATTAAAATACAAGATATTGGAAGAATGATTTTGGTACGTGGAAAAAGTGTTATGTATTTGGGAAAGAATATGAAACTTTTGGAAAAATGGACACTACTTTTATTAATGAGTGTTTATAATTTTTGACTTGATACGAACTCAAGTACATCACTTTTATTTATACTAGTGACATTCTTAAATAAACGACTAGGATTTTTCAACCATAAACTTAATCTAATTGAGATAAATCGTTCTATAGAATTTTCTCTATTGTTCTAAAAAAATACTAACTTATCATTAACTTCTAGAGAGCTCCATGGATCTCTCTAGAATAGGCTTCTAGAAGGAGAATTTATCCTGTCACGTCCTAGTTTTAACTATCACCCCACATACTTTCATAATGATAAAAATGTCCTTCCCATTTTTTACCTTTCCAAAATTTACAATCAGTAACATAATTTCACTTCAGAGAACTTGTAAAAAATGAAAAAATCCTGTAGTTATGCAGAAAAATTTGATACGATAAATTTTCAGAAAAGACAGAATTTATGCAATTTTACAGAATATTTTAAAAAACTGTATGAGTTTTTACTGGTTTTTCTTAAAAATATAATATTTTATTGCTTTTTTACTGCATATATTCAATAAATCCTGTATTTTTTTTAAATTTTGTTACATTTTTATCGCATATTATAACAAATATGGTACATTTATACTGGATATTTTTTTTAAAAAAATCAGTATTTCTATGGAAACTTATATCTCTTACCGAATATTTAGAAAATTTTGGTATAGATAAAAAACTTCTGGATATTTGAAATTTTTTATATATTTTTGTGTTGTGTAAAAAATCTGGTAGTTCAGAATGCTTCATTTGTGCGGTCTAGATCCTGATGGTTCCCCAACGGATGTTACACAGTACTTCACCACTGACGTTGTATGTTTTAGTTTTATGTTTTGATTTGAATTTGTTAAATACTTAATAGACTTTCGGTATCTCACTGACATTGATAAATTATTTTGTATATGTTGTAAATGACAAATATTTCCCTCCCGAGATGACGTGTTAGCACAATTCATTGGTAAATAACATGGTATTATTCTTGTTACTATTTGTTCAGATACCACAAATGGAATTAGAGAAAATAAAGATAAATTGATTATGGATTGTGAGAGAGGAGGAAACTATAAGAGGAAGAATTCCTCTGTAGGAAGTTATAGCAAGAAAGGCAGTTATAGTATGAAAGTTAAATGTCAATTTATGATGAGATCTATGCCAAGTGGTAGCGGTTGGAAGGTTATGGTTAGGTGTGAGTTTCACACTTATAAACTAGCTAAGGACTTAGATGGCCATATTGGGTCATTTCAAAGATGATGAAAGGCAATTTGTCAATGACATGACAAAATACAATATGACTCTCAGGTACATAATAGCTGCTTTGAAAGATAGAGATCCATAAAACCTCACGAGCAATACCCAGGTGTAAGGACAAGATATACATACAAGACAAGCAAGAGAGGCCTATTGACTGTAATCCAACATCTGATGAGTCTAATTCACGAAGAGAAACGCACGTACTTCACAAGAAATAGGAACAATCAAATGTTGTTGTTGATATCTTTTGGACACATACTGATTCAATGAAGTTGTTGAACATGTTTTGGTATTCAAATTTACATTCATGTGTTTGTACAAGCATGATAAATACATGCACATAACCAAATAAAAACAAAGAAATTAGCTAAAATATTGTACGATAAATCATGCTAAAGCATTCAAGTTTCAAACTACTAATGAAAAGTAAATACAATGTTTTTTCTTAATGAGTAAATCTTATAGAAATAAATATACCTAGGAGTACTAGAACCATTTGGTAAACAATGACATGGAGGGTTCCATCCAGGTAAAGGAATTTGAATAGTTCTATGTGAAAATATCTAATGATATGTAACAATTTCCCCAAAGTATTACAAATAGCTTAAAAAAATCATATTTAATCGCACAACTCAGTTTGAAAAAAAATAAGAATAAGAATTTATGTTTTGTTGTTTTTTACTATTTTGGCTTACTTAAGAGTACCTATGATATTCCTAACTTATTTTGTTGGTTGTTGTAATATGATTATTTATCTTAATTTATCCTTTTTGTTATAAAATAAATACATACATAAAGTAAAAAATGCAGTCATTTAAATTTTGTAATGTAAATAATCTTAATACACATTTAAGTAAAATATTTGTAACAATCATTCCTTACATATTTAAGCAAATTATTTATATTAATCATTCCTTAATACATATGAAGTCACTTGTAGGATGGTATTGTGATAATACAGCTTCGATAATGTAATTTAAATTTGTTACAATGCAACTTTGAGAATTACATTATGATAATGCAATTTAGAGGAGGATCAGGTGAATACAATCTCATCCATTGGCTTTGTGATAATGCTACTTAGAGCAAGATTAGATGAATCCATATCATCATGTGGTATTGTGATAATTCAAGTTGGAGGAGGATTAGAAATTATTATGTCTTGTTGCCGCAATGCTGGTCCAAGCATTGTGTTTGGTAATTGTTAAGGAATTGACGATGGGCTAGATTCCATCATTTAATAACATTATCCCGTTCATTCATTGATGATGGGGTTGCTTCCTTCATCACATTGTTCCCGGTAGTTATTAATTTCCCAAATAATGTAGATAAACTACTTTTATTTTTTATCCCATGCATTTCATGATTTATTTAATATTTTAACTTAAAGAGTCAATGTATCTCCTACAAATTATAAGCATAACACATCATAACAATGGCAAACATTAGATTCATATGAAGCAGAGGATTTCAATGATGTGCTCAAAATTTCCTCGAGTGAAAGGTTTATGAGTGTTGCCATTAACTCCTGCTTCAAGAAACATTTCTAAATTATGATCACAACAGTTTGATAACATTCCCACTACTAAAGTTTGAAGCAAAGGATTTCAATAAAATGTTCAGAAATTCCTGGAGTCAAAGTTTTTTGAGTGTTGCCATTAACTCCCGCTTCAAGAAACATTTATGAATTATGATCACTAAAGTTTGATAGCATACCCACTTTTTCTCTTTATATCCCCAATGCACGCATATCCATCCCAGATCTAGAAAAGAAGAAATAAATTTTTTATACCTGACATGTACTTATTATTGGAAAATCAAAATCAATAAATATGATGATAAAATTCACACTAGTCAACAAAAGTTGCATTACTTCTTGAGCATTATTTGTAGGTTCTGTTTGAATGCATGTTGATTCATTATGGACAATATTAAAACATAAGAATATATGTAGTTTTGGTTATAAGAGTGAGAGCCCTTGAACGCACATCCCAAAAGGAAATTAAAATATATAGATAAATGCAACTAGAAATTAGACTTAATTAGGTCATGAAAAAATACACAAATTGAACCTATAATCCAACAACTATTATCAAATCTAAGGTAAGTGCAATAATCCAAGCACTTAAATTGGATCAAATCAAGCATAAGTGCAAGAATCCAGCAAATACCTAGCAAACATATATTATAACCAACTATTATAATCCTTCAAACACAGTTAATGAAATAAATAGAGAAGAAAAATATAATTTCTAATGACCAAATTTAACCTCAACAAAACTCCATCACATAAACTTCCGAATCCCAAAGACAACAAAAATCATTAACTAAGATAAAAACTCACTTTATTTAATCAAGGAAATCATGATCGTTGACACTGGAAAAAGAGTATCAATCAAATTGCATGGTATAGATGTTGCTGAATGAACAAACTTCATCTTCAACGGTTAGAATGAAGCTGCATAATTTAGAATAAGATTTAGTACAAATTATAATGAAAACAAATAGATAGAGAAATAACATCTAAAGAAATAGTACAATGCATACCTGTATTTAAATCAAACTCATGATAGCTTTTATATCCATTGATTCAAGTTGAGTTGGTATTAACCGTGGAAGGCATCTACGGCTGTTGCAAAATGGTTGAAGGGTCCCAATAATAAAAATTTAATGCATTTGAATATATAAAAATAATTTTATAATAAAAATACAAGATATTGGAAGGAAGTTTTTTGGTAAGTGGAAAAAGTGTTATGTATTTAGGAGAGGATATGAAATTTTTGGGAAAGGGAAGACTGGTTTTATTATTGAGTGTTTATAATTTTTAGTTTGATACAAACTCAAGTACACAACCTCTATTTATATTAATGACATTCTTAAATCAATGACTATGATTTTGCCACCACAAACTTAATCTAATGACTATAAATAACTATCTAGAAGTCTCTCTACTATTCTACAAAAATACTAACTTATTCTTATCTTCTAGAGAGCTCCATGGATCTCTCTAGAATATGCTTCTAGATGTTGGACCTACTTACCAACAAATATGGACTTAAAATTTTTAAGGCCCAAAAACTAACAAACCAAAAATCAACTTAAATATTCAACACTCCCTTAACTTGATTTTTCTACTCCAAGTAAATACTTAACTTTACAAAGTCTTCACGCTTGAAAGGCTTGGTAAAGAAAATAGCTGCTTGGTCACAGGGTCCTCAAAACCAAAATTGAGACTTAAAGCGAACTTTAAGAGTTAGACCTTTATAAAATTAAAATTTTAAATATAATTAATTTAAATATATATTTTTTGGCTTTTTGAGATGCAATTTTTTTATTAAATTATCATAATCGATTTCTCACAAAATTTCTTTTTCAATGGGTAGTAAATTCAACCCATCTAATATTGGTTAAGACCTTGTTGACCTTAGATTAATTTTAATTTTAAAAAATGGAATTCAACCTTTAAATTATTTTATAGAAACATCAATGAACAATCACCTATATTTTCATATTTACTCTTTTTTTTTTTAATAAATTTATCTAGAGACCCTTTCCGGTGTAATAAAAGCTTCATTTATTTATTTTGAGTAACCTGATTCATATTTTCGAGTTAACATTGTAAATTTTATTATAAATAAAAAATAATTCATAAAATATAAAAAATTATTATGAATAAAAATTAAAGAGAACAAAGTAGAACAATAGAACATGTTTTTCACAAAGTTAAGTATTACATTGTTACTTGTCTTCTTTCACGATCCGTCAAAAAAAATTATTAATTGATTCAAAGCCTAACCAATTAAAAACATAACAAAAATTTTAAAATTTGATAACTGAAAGAATTAAGTTGATAAAAAGTTTAAAATTTGAAAGAAATGAAAATGATAATTGAAAGAGTTTAGAATTAAGTTGATAAATGATAAAAAGTTTTTTCCTCTAGAATTGTTCATAATATAGTGTCGCTACACAAGTCTATATATTGAAAATTATTTTAAAATATTACACATTAAACTAATTACAAATTCAAAGAAAGTATGACTAAAAGTCTCATTAACATCGACTTATCTACTCTTCAGTATTTGACTTAGCAATCATATCATCGACATATAATTCTATCTCTTTGTGCATCATGTCATGGAAAAAAATAGTCATGGCTCTTTGGTATGTGGCATCAACATTCTTTAAAACGAAAGGCATCACTTAGTAACAGAATGTTCCCTAGGGTGTAATAAATATTGTTTTTTCCATGTCTTTGGGTGTCATCTTGATCTGATTGTAATTGGAGAATCCATCCATAAAGGAGAAGACGTTGAATTTAGTTGTATTATCTATCAACATGTCAATGTGTGGCAGAGGAAAATCATCTTTCGGACTGGCTTTGTTCAAGTCTGTGTAATCAACACACATTCGAACTTTACCATCTTTCTTTGGAACAGGCAAAATGTTAGCCACCCACAGAGGGTACTCAGCGGTAACAAGGAACCTAACATCAATCTTCCTTTGAACTTCTTTAATACTGATAGTCATATCAGGGTTAGTTCTTCTCAACTTTTGCTTAACCGACAGACACTCTGGTTTTAACGGTAATCGATGCTCCACAATATCAGTATCAAGACCTGGCATACCTTGATAAGACCAAGCAAACACATCCACATAATATCTAAGAAGCTCTACCATCCTCTTCTTAACATCTGGATAAAGCAGTGCCATAATTTTGACTTTTTTCTTGTTATCTTCGAAACCCAAATTAATCACTTCCAACGACTCTTTATGAGGTCGAATGGTCTTCTCTTCGTGCTCAAGCAACCGAGAAATCTCATCAGGAATCTCTTCATCATCCTCTTCTTTCATTTCAAACACAGAAAAATTCAAAGTTGGGAGACGACATATGGTCATTGTTTTCAATGGTTTTAACAATTAATCCGCAAAATGATTTTATGCTTGATTTTAGAATATGAACAAATAAACACACATTGTGATGCAGATATAAAAGTGATTATTATTTTGTTTTTTATGTTACCATTTTCCAAAATAAGCAAAGAGGAAAAACATAATGTGGATAAATGAAATAACATTTTATTAATGATAATGAAATTTGAAACAAAGCCCACATAAATTCACTTTCACCTTGGGCATAGTGAAAGGATTTTGAAAATAACAAAAAGCAAACATATTACTTCGACAAGTGAATAGCAGAAGGAAGATCAACAACAATCCAATTTTGGCACACTGATCCACGTGTCACAAAGTCTGGCACTCCTTGCTCTTCATTATCTTCTAAGATGGTGGCAGCAGACTGATCCTTAGAATGAATAAAACCAGCATTGTGAAACACTTCTTGAATTCGCTTCAAATCTCTCTAGGTTGCACCAGGTGAAAAACCCAAACCAACTCTGTTCTTGTTTTCAGCAAGCTCAACAATCTGTCATCATCTAGCAGATTGACCATTCTCCACCACAGACTGGGCGTCTTTCAAGGATGACATGGATTCACCCTTCTTCTTAACAACAATATTGTTAACATAAAGAGCTTGAAACAACATTCTTTCAACTTCATCAACATCAATATAGGAAAACAAGGAGAGATGACTCACTAACATGGCTTGCTCACCACCCACGATCACTAACTTTCCATTCTTCATGAACTTCAACTTCTGGTGTAGAGTTGATGTAACTGCCCCAACCTCATGAATCCACCGACTTCCTTAGAGACAACTATAGGTGGGATGAATATCCATCACTTGAAAAGTCATCTAAAATAAGCACAGGCCTATCTTTATTGGAAGACCAACCTCTCAAATTACAGTCTTGCTAGATCCAGCGAAGGCTTTCACAACAACTCCACTGAATCTCATAGGAGTACCTTGGTAAGCAAGTTTTGACAGTGTAGACTTAGGCAGAATATTCAAAGAGGATCCAGTATCCACCAGTACATTGGATATAGCATCTTCTTGACAGTTCATAGAGATATGCAAGGCCAAATTGTGATTCCTCCCATGCTCAGGCATCTCTTTATCACTGAAGCTCAAATTGTTACATGCGGTAATATTGGCCACAATGCCATCAAACTGATCAATTGTCACATAATGGTCTACATAGGCTAGTTCTAGGACCTTCTGCAAAGCTTCTCGGTGTGCTTCCGAACCCATCAGTAAGGATAACATAGATATCTTGGATGGAGTATGCAACAACTGGTCCACCATATTGAAATTGCTTTTCTTGATCAATTTCAACACTTCATCTTGATGAGCATTTTGATTTACAATACTGGATTGGCCGGCTCGTACAATAGGAGTTTTCTCAGAACTTGATTTCTCTATCACCCCGTCTTCAATCCTCTTAGGAGCTGCAACAGTAACTATCCGACCACTTCGGGTCATACCACTTACATTGGCGATGTTCACAACAGACGAAAGAGAAGGAATAGGAACTTGTTTGCCGTCTTCTACCAAAGTAGCATTATACTTGTAAGGAACAACTTTATCATACTCATAAGGCGTTATGCCCGCCAAATGAATGATCAATGGAGAAACAGTGGTCTTCTGAACGTTATATGCAATCACAACCGGTTCTGGGAGATTAAAACGGGGAACTATGACATTCACCTCATGCTCATCTTTATTTCTATCCCTTGTTACCTGAATAAGATTATTATCCAACATCTCTTACAAGTATCTTTTCACAATAGCACATCCTCGAGGATCTCTAGAAAAAACTTGGAAAGAAGCATGGTCATGCTCTTAATAACTTAATTCACATAGAGTGGTGTGCTTTTCAACCAAGGATCTTCTGATTAGATTGACGTCAAAAACTCGGTATTTCCCAGGATATCCTTCGACCATATTTACAGTTGTATTGTCATGTTTGAGCAGTAAATTAGCTTGCACATTGGGATTAGAATCTTCAAATGACAAGATACCACTTTGCATTAACCTTCTTACCTCAGCCTTCAAAGCAAAACAATTATCAATATCATGGCCAAGTGCTCCTTGGTAGAATGCACAATGTTGGTAAGCTTTATACCACCACATAAACTCTTTTGGAACAGCCGATGGAGTTCTTGTTTGCACCAAATTTTTCTGAATTAAAGCAGGAAATAACTTTGTATAAGTCATCGGAATGGGGTCAAATTGTACATGTCTCTAGGTACAATTTTGATGATTCGGTTGATTCGCGAGTTGTTGGAAATGTGGTTGATAACTCGGTGCTGCTTGAGAAACTAGAGCAACATTGATTACTGGGGTTACATATGCCACATGTTGATGATGTTGACTGTTCCTTGGAAGCCTCCTACGTCTCTCTTGCGAGATAACATTTGCATCGTGTTCCTTCTTCTTAGGTAACCCATTCCTATACTTTCTGGAACCATTGGACGAACTACCTTCTTTCAACCGTCTTTCACGAACACCTTCTTATAACCTCAAAATCATATTCACCATTTCATTAAAGTCACTAGGTGCACTTGCAACCATCCGATCATAATAGAACGGACTCAATGTCTTCAAAAACAACTTTGTCATTTATTTCTCCTCCAACGGAGGACTAACCTATGCAGCAATCTCGCGCCACCTTTGCCCGTACTTCTTGAAGGTTTCTTTTTCTTTGCGGGACATAGCACAAAGTTGATCTCTTTTCGATGCCATGTCAACATTATATTTGTACTGGCGAACAAAAGACTCACCTAAGTCATTGAACGTTATGATTTGAGTAATATCTATCCTCATATACCATTTCAGAGCGGCCCCAATCAAACTATCTTGAAAATAGTGGATCAACAATTGATGATTATCAGTCTAAGTCGACATCTTACGAGCGTACATCACCAGATGATTCAAAGGACAGGAGTTACCTTTTTATTTTTCAAAATCCAGAACATTGAACTTGTGTGGAATCTTCACATTAGGAACCAAACATGAATCATGAGCATTCTTCCCGAACAGATCTTTCCCCATCAAAGCTTAAATCTCTTTCTGCATAGCCTGAAATTGATCTTGGAACTCGTTCATTCTTTCATAAACACCAACAGTCTCGCTTTGGTTAGCATGAAAAACAAGTTCTTTGACATAAGGAACAACATGAACCACGGGAGGTGGTACTGACATCACAAGTTTAACCATTGGAACATCAGGTTGGTACCCCTCAGGCACAAAGTTGGGAGGTGTAATACCCCAAAATTTACCCTTCATTTTTCCTGGAAGCATACGCTTTACACCTCATGCATGCATTCATTTTTAGGTCATTTAGCATTTGCATTTCATCATGGCAATCGGAATCGGATCCAAGAAGCTTGAACATCATCCAGGACACTTTGTGGGCTCTATTTAGATGATCAATCAACACAAGGGAAAGACTTGAGTTACTTCCAACAAGGGTCTATTCGTCAGTCAAAACGTTAATCTTGAAGGAGCAAAGGTTTGTTCATGAGCTGTCATGCTCGCTAGGCGAAGCCCACGTGTTTTGAAAAAAAAAACGGAAAACGAAAGAAAAAAATAAAAAAATAAAAAAATAAAAATAAAATAAAAAAATAAAAAAATAAAAGAAAAATCTTGGACTTGGACCTCTCTCATTTGAGCCCACAGGTCCACAAAAATCAGGTTATAAATTCAGAGTTTCAGTGAAACAAAAGAAATTATATTCCTATTACCCTGGCTAGAAAAAGATAGTGAGAGAAGAGCTAACAGAGTTCAGAGCAGTCTCCAAACACTGAAGGGAACTCAACTGCACAGAATCACCTCTGCCTCACATAAACCCTAAAGATTGTTTTGTAAACCTCACGGGTGCAACTCAATTTCAATCAAGCTCTCCAATCAGGTTTGCCCTTATTCACATTACCTTTGAGCTTTGAATTTGAATACTCTGAATGTTTGAGGTATTATAGGTGAATTTGATACCCTTTTGATGCATGTCTTTTTTGTGAATTTTAATGGCATGATTCATGTGGTTACATTTTGATTTGGGGGCAACCCTTGATTACCCTATTTTTTTTGTCTCTAACCTGTTTGTTGAGTTTTTGTGAGGGCTCACATGACTTTTGCAGGGATAATAACTTGCGTGGTTTTCCACTTTATTTGTGGGATACCCCCTGGAGGTTCATTCCGGTTACCTGTATTGACCCACTTTCTTTGATGATGTTAGCTTGGAGGGATCTCAGGGTTTATCGTTCCTTTAATTGCTGTTACCTCGGATCTTCATCCGTGTGGTACCTTTTACATTTTTCCCGCATTTTACTGCTTTCCTAGCTGGAAGACCTCGATAGGAGGCAATGTTTTTGTGTTTACTTTATGCAGGTTCCTTTGTCCAGGACTCCTTTTGCACGAGCGTTCCTATAACGTAAGCAAACCTATTGATTTTTCTTCTCCTAAGAACACGTTTACTCCTTCTACTACAGGCGAGTAAGTCTCCAAAGATCGAGCATCTGGTAGATTGCGTAGTAACGTCGTTCGTCCAAAACCCAATCCATAACCCTGTAGTTAGACGAACTACGACTTGCTCTGATTCTCATTCCAGATGAGATACGTAGGCATAAGACGTGATGTCTTAGCGAGCACATATCCCCCCAACCCATAGGTCAGCCGAGCTACGAAGACTTTGATTCTCATATTCAGATGAGATACGTATGCAGTGGATGCGACATCTGCGCGAGTCATTTTCATTTAACCCCTTTTTTTAGTAAACAGCACAAGATAAACTCACACCCTTTAGACAAGAACTACAAAAGTGGATCCCGTAGAGTACTACGGATGCGTAGGGGTGCTAATACCTTCCCTTCGCATAACCGACTCCCGAACCCAAGATTTGGTTGCGAGACCTTGTCTTTTCCTTTCCTCTTTTCAGGTTTACTTCGAGCGTTTCCTTTCCCTCCTTTGGGATAAATAACGCATGATGGCGACTCTTCTGTCATTTTCTTTCGCCGGTTGTTTTTTCGCACACTGTATTTTTCAGGTTGCGACAGCTGGCGACTCTGCTGGGGACCCGGTTTCCCTAAGCGAGTCCCTCCTAGCTTTTGTAGTTTGTTTGTTTATTGGGTGTTCATGCTTTTGTACAGTTATTTATTTACCTGCTTTACCTTATTGCATTGTGTACATATCATTGTTGTATTTGTTGGCTGGCTATGGCTGCTTGGTGATCTTTGTGAGATGAGTTCTATACCCGAACTCGAGTGCACTTAGGATAGGAGAATGGCATAGTTTTGTCGACTTGTGTGGAGTTATTCCTTAGCAAGTTGACTTGCAAGCCCATTCACTTGGTGGAGGTCATGTTGAGATCAATAATGTCACACAAGTAAGTTGTGGTTAGACATTACTTTTTCCAATATAGACCTTAGAAGTCGAGGACCTTAGTTTACCAAACCCATCTTGGCCTATTCGTAGGACGTAGTGCGAAAGTCGTTCAAGTGTAAGATTTGATACCATTGTTACGCGATACTACACTTATAAGAGTCTCTCTTGAGAATATTTTTGGAATACGAGTAGTCGTTCCGCCGATAATATCCGAAAGATGGGATTATGACTATGGGAACCTTTTGTAGAATATGTTTGACAGGTTTAAACCTTAGTACACTCCTTTTGGGTGGTTCTTAACCTAAACTCCATGCTCGTGACTTGCAACAAACCCTTGATTCGTGGTTGATCCGATCAGGTATCCTTAATATCAATGAAACTTGGGTGTTGATAAGATGTAAACCATAATCCACCAAAATGGGTGGTTGATATTAAGGATAACATGATCCATCCCATGAACTTTGTTTAGTGTGCTCTTAATTTCTCTCCAGACAGTGCAACCTGACAGATGTTCAAGCAGATACAGTGATCCTGATTCCCATGCCCTTGCACTACATTCACATCATTTTGCATTCATAATCGTTCACACATGTTTATCCATTTCTGTGGGGTTTATATCTTCTACTTGATTCTAGTCGGAATTTTCTTGGTTCTCATCAACAGCTTAGTCTTTTTTTTTTATCGTTTATCTATTGAGAGACTGGGATCAAGGGGGTAGAATACCTTTGGAATTGATAAACATGTCATTGCATTTACATATTCATTAGCATGTCTTGCATAACAGGTACCGCCACAGTGTTCTCAGTTTGTTTGGTGTTCCATTATCAGAATAGCTGACCCAGGCATTCACCGGTACGGTACCCGCAGAAACCAACAGAGAGTAATGGAAAGCCTACAGGCAGAGTTCGCCAAGATGAAAATCCGCATGAATCAATTCATGGATGTGGTTCAAGGGGTGGCTCAGGGACAGCAAGAGCTCAGGCAGATGATACAGAGGAATCCCCCTGCTCAACTAGAGACGGTGACTGATCCTCCAGCTGGAGAGGCTAATGGACCCAATGGACCGGGGCCTATCCCAATCCTACATGTCACCTCCGGTCAACAGCCCGTTCATGATGATCAGGACGATCAGTTCCCCCTGCTGCAGGAAGACTTTGGTATGGGTCATGGTGTGGACCCCATGTTTAGAAGATTGGAAGAGAGGTTGAAGGCAGTGGAAGGACAGAATCCTCAGGGAGTAGATGTTGTTGACTTGGGGCTGGTCCCAGGTGTGAGAGTGCCACCGAAATTCAAGGTCCCAATATTTGACAAATACAATGGCAACTCTTGCCCGAAGACCCATGTGCAAGCCTATTTCCGTAAAATGGTTGCATACTCCGATGACGAAAAGTTTCTTATGTACTTTTTCCAGGACAGCCTAGCTGGGGCATCCCTGGAATGGTATATGAGGCTGGACAGAGCCCACATCCGTTGCTGGAGGGATTTGGCTGAGGCTTTCGTGAAACAGTATCAGTATAATACAGACATGGCTCAGGACAGAACTCAACTTCAAAATTTGTCTCTTAAAAGCAATGAGTGCTTTAGAGAATACGCTCAACGCTGGAGAGAAACAGCTTCCCGTGTTCAACCTCCTATGTTGGAGAAGGAAATGGCTAACATGTTCATGAACACTCTGCCAGGACCTTATTTGGAGCGCCAGGTGGGTTGCAATGCCTCCAATTTTGCTGATGTAGTCTCTACCAGAGAGAGGGTGGAGAATTACCTGAGGACATACGAGACCCAGAGTGGAGGTGGATCCTCATCAGGGGTGAAGAAGTCGTTCATTCAGGGACAGAAGAGGAGAGAAGGGGATGCAAGTGCCATATCTTCTTATCAGAACAGGGATAACCGGAGGAATAACTTTCAAAACTATCGTCAGCAACCGTATGTTGCGGCTGTGACCATTCCAGCTACAGCACCACTACAACAACAACAACCACGGCGTCAACCAGCTCAGTATCAACCACAACAACCGGATAACAGACCCGCCTATCAACCGAGGCCAAGGACGATGGACCGGCGTTTCGATACTCTTCCAATGTCGTACGCTCAGTTGCTTTCTAGTCTTCAACAACTACAACTTGTGCAGTTGCGCACTCTGGCTCCTCCCGTTGGTAGGCTTCCGGTGGGTTATGACGCCAACGCTAGGTGTAGCTTCCACTCTAGGGCACCTGGCCACAATATTGAGAACTGCAAAGCTTTTAAGCACGTAGTTCAGGACCTCATTGATTCAAAGGCCGTTAACTTTGCACCAGCTCCTAATGTCGTCAACAATCCCATGCCCCAGCATGGTGGAGCCAACGTTAACATCGTTGAAGGAGAAGTCAAATTAGTCTCTGCGGTCAACAATGAAGATGGGGGTAGTGATTGCGACATCGATAACTAGGTGCGTCCGAGGATCCCGGGTGAAGTTCTTAACAATTGGTCTTCTGAGGAGATTGTCCAAGCCACTTGTCTAGAGGAGTAATTTTCTTTGTTTATTCATGCATATCCAAGTCTTACGTTCCGCCAGGGCGTAATGACTCATTGTAGGGCTCAGCTATGTGACACTTGCATTTTTATCATAAATAAAGGACGTCTTTTTGCATTCAAATATTTCGTTCCCTGTCTTTCTATTTTTGCAGTTTTTCAAAAAAATGGCAATGTTTTGTTTAGTTTCCACTTTTTTTCTTTTTTTTTTCACACTCATAAGCACATACCATCACTCATGCAGATGCACATCACCGGATCCTATTGATAACGGTTCTGCTATGGCTCGCTTCGACTTTGAAAATCCAATCTTTCAAGTTGAAGAAGAGGGTGATGAAGACTGTGAACTCCCTGAAGAACTTACCAGGTTATTAAAACAAGAGGAAAGGGTCATTCAACCGCATCAAGAGTCTATTGAAGTGATTAATCTCAGCACCGAGGACACCAAGAGAGAAATCAAGATAAGGGCTGCTTTGGAAGACAATGTGAAGAAGAGGTTGATTGAATTGCTGCAAGAGTATGTTGACATCTTCGCTTGGTCTTATCAGGACATGTCAGGGCTTGACACAGACATCGTGGTACATCGCTTGCCGCTCAAAGAAGGTTGTCCTCCGGTCAAGCAGAAGCTCAGAAGAACAAGACCAGAGATGGCTGTCAAGATAAAAGAAGAAGTGCAAAAATAGTTGGATGCAGGGTTTCTAGCAGTCAAAAATTATCCGCCATGGGTTGCAAATATCGTTCCGGTACCTAAGAAGGATGGAAAGGTACGGATGTGTGTTGACTACCGGGATCTGAACAGGGCTAGTCCTAAAGATGATTTCCCCTTACCTCACATTGACGTTTTGGTGGATAACACGGCTTAGTTCTCGGTATTCTCCTTCATGGATGGCTTTTCTGGCTATAATCAAATTAAGATGGCACCAGAAGACATGGAGAAGACAACATGCATAACCCCATGGGGCACCTTCTGCTACAAGGTGATGCCGTTTGGTCTGAAAAATGTCGGAGCAACATATCAGCGAGCGATGGTGACTCTGTTCCATGATATGATTCATCATGAAATCGAGGTTTATGTTGATGATATGATTGCCAAATCTCAGACAGAAGAAGAACATTTGGTGAATTTGCAGAAACTGATTGAGCGTTTGAGGAAATTCAAGCTGAGGCTTAATCCGAACAAGTGTACTTTTGGGGTGAGATCTGGAAAACTACTGGGTTTTGTTGTTAGCGGAAAAGGGATTGAGGTGGATCTGGCCAAAGTGAAAGCAATACAGGAAATGCCTGAGCCAAGAACAGAGAAACAAGTCTGTGGTTTCTTATGGAGGTTGAACTACATTGCAAGGTTCATCTCTCACCTAACAGCCACGTGTGAGCCAATATTTAAATTGTTGAGAAAAGATCAGGCTATCAGGTGGAATGATGATTGTCAAAGGGAGTTCGAGAAGATAAAAGAGTATTTGCAGAATCCTCTTATCCTTGTGCCTCCGGTCCCAGGGAGACCGCTGATTATGTATTTGACAGTACTGGACAATTCCATGGGTTGTGTTCTCGGCCAACACGACGAGACAGGTAGGAAAGAGCATGCCATCTACTACCTGAGTAAGAAATTCACAGATTGCGAGTCGAGATACTCAATGCTTGAAACAACATGTTGTGCACTTGCATGGGCTGCGAAGCGATTGAGACAATACATGCTGTCTCACACAACCTTACTGATCTCCAAAATGGATCCAGTCAAGTATATATTTGAGAAGCCAGCTCTCACCGGAAGAGTTGCTCGTTGGCAAATGGTACTGACAGAGTACGACATCCAGTATACTTCCCAGAAAGCCATCAAGGGGAGTATTCTGTCAGACTATCTTGCTCAACAACCGGTTGAAGATTATGAGCCGATGAAGTTTGATTTTCCAGATGAAGACATCATGTTCCTCAAGATGAAAGACTGTGAAGAGCCAGTTGTTGAAGAGGGACCTGATCTAGACGAAAAGTGGACTTTAATGTTTGATGGGGCCGTCAACGCCAGAGGAAGTGGAATTGGTGCTGTCATTACTACTCCGAAAGGTGCCCACATGCCTTTCACCGCTCGTCTGACTTTCGAGTGCACCAATAATGAAGCTGAGTATGAAGCATGTATCTTGGGTATTAAGCAAGCCATTGATTTGAGAATCAATACTTTAGACATCTTCAGAGATTCAGCTCTGGTAATCAATCTAGTGAATGGTGATTGGAACACTCTCCAGCCTACTCTGGTCCCCTACAGAGATTACACGAGAAGACTGTTGACTTTCTTCACAACAGTAAAGCTGTACTATATACCTCGTGATGAAAACCAGATGGCAGATGCTCTTGCTACTCTATCCTCCATGATCACGGTGATCCGTTGGAACCATGCTCCCAAGATCGACGTGATGCGCCTTGATAGGGCCGCGTATGTGTTTGTTGCTGAACTGTTAATTGATGACAAGCCCTGGTATCACGACATCAAGTGCTTTCTGAAGAATCAAGAGTACCCTGCAGGGGCATCCAACAATGATAGAAAGACTTTGAGAAGATTGGAAGGCCGTTTCTTCTTGAACAAAGACGATGTTCTGTATAAGAGGAACTTCGACATGGTTTTGCTCAAATGCGTGGACAGACACGAAGCAGACATGTTAATGCAGGAAGTTCATGAAGGATCCTTTGGTACTCATGCCGACGGATATGCAATGGCTAAGAAATTGTTGAGAGAAGGTTATTACTGGATGACCATGGAATCTGATTGTTTCAAATATGCTCGGAAGTTCTATAAATGTCAGATTTATGCTGATAAGGTGCATGTGCCGCCGAATCCTTTGAATGTGATGTCTTCGCCGTGGCCTTTCGCTATGTGGGGCATCGATATGATTGGAAAGATTGAGCCGACTGCCTCCAATGGGCATCGCTTCATCCTTGTTGCCATTGACTATTTCACCAAGTGGGTCGAAGCAGCATCGTTCGCGAATGTCACCAGACATGTGGTTGCCCGATTCATCAAGAAAGAAATCATTTGTCGCTATGGGATTCCCGAAAGAATCATTACTGATAATGGTTCTAATCTCAACAACAAAATGATGAAGGAGTTATGCCAGAACTTCAGCATTCAGCATCACAATTCTTCCCCTTACCGCCCTAAGATGAACGGTGTTGTTGAAGCGGCAAATAAGAACATAAAGAAGATTGTGCAGAAGATGAGATACTACCCTTCGCCTTGCATGGGTACCGTACTTCAGTACGTACATCGACCGGGGCAACCCCTTACTCCCTTGTGTATGGTATGGAAGCAGTCCTACCTGTTGAAGTGGAGTTTCCTTCTCTAAGAGTCCTGTTGGATATCAAGTTAGACGAAGCTGAATGGATTCAGACAAGGTTCAATGAGTTGAGTCTTATCGAAGAGAAGCGAATGGCATCCATTTGTCATGGGCAGTTGTATCAAAGTCAGATGAAGAGAGCCTTTGATCAGAAAGTGCATCCTCGATGCTTCCAGGTCAGAGATTTGGTGTTGAAAAGGATCCTTCTTCCTCAGACAGATCACAGGGGCAAGTGGACTCCTAACTATGATGGACCGTATATTGTCACCAAGGTTTTTGTTGGTGGGGCCTTAATGCTTGCAACGATGGATGGTGAAAACTTCACTTCCTCGGTGAACTCAGACGCAGTTAAAAAATACTTCGCATGAAATAGACCCGCTGGACAATAAAAAAGAGTAGTCCAGGCAAAAATGGGCATCCTGGCGAACCAAGAAAATGAAAAAGGTTCGGGCAAAAATTAGGGATTAAAAGTGAAAAGATTGTACACCCGGTAAGTTGAAAACCTAAAAAGGCAACTTAGGCAAAAATGGGTATCCCGGTGGATTGAAAACCCGAAAAGGGAGATCCAGGCAAAAGTTAGGGATTAAGCGAATGACTGCGTTCTAAGTAGTTCTGAATCTCATCTCGTGTCAATAACTGGAAACTTTTTAAGGATAGGAAACAGTCCAATCACTCTTTCAGAAAGCTGATCATCTGGAGGATCTTGAAGACGAGCAAGTCATAGCAGAATTGGAACCCAATAGAAATCTATTTCACATTGCCATTAGATTAATGTCTGTTTTTTTTCTGTAGTGCGATTACCTCTTTCCAGGGATTGCTTTCTGATGTAAATGCCTATTCAGAGGCCGTTCAATCAATAAAATCATGTTATTCAGTATATCTCTGTTTTCATTTTCATTTTTCTGTTTTGTTTGCAAAAATGACGTCCGAATTTTTTGATAAACATTGCATCATGACACATAAGAGCTTTAAAGGTACATGCTTAATAAACATTTAAAATTGCTGTAAATTTTAAGTGCTTTGGATCGTCTATTCAGAACAAGTACCCTCAGGGCATTTCCTTAAAATCCCCTACAGATGATTATGAATGTTTTCCCCAGTGAAGTCGCCAACAAACGAATTCGGTATCTTATCCCTGCAGAGCTGATCAGAGCGTTGGATTCTTCAATCCCCAGTAGGTTCTCACCACTGTACCTCCCCCTAAGCGGTGGTTTCAGATTATACACTCCCCAGTAGAGTTGACAGTGTCAGACTATATACCCCCAGCGGAGTTGACAGTGCCAGACTGTATCTTCTCAGCAGAAGCGGCTGCTCCTCAGAGTTCGAGGCCAGATCGATAATCCCAATGCCAGATCCATGGTTTCTTTCCTTGAAGCAGAACCTCGGTACCGTATCGGTGTTTGCTTCCCCTGCTGAGTCATCTCTCGCAGATCGTGGTTGCCAGAACCACTATCGCTTTCCCCAACAGCAGGTTTTCAGTGTCGTTCTCTCCCCAGTCAGAATCTCGGTATTTCGTCATTGCTAGAACACCGTGTGGCAGGTCATTTCCCCACATAATTCTTTGCGCTGTGCATCTCCAGCAGCCTTGCCAGGGTCCAGAAGATGGTGATCATTTCCCCAGCAGATCCCCTTGCCTCAACTTGGCATTCTACCCAGCATTTCGCATCCCTGCATGTAGAATCATATTGCATTGCATCCTCCCAAATCGCGTAGCATTTCCATTTTCATGGAGCATTACGCCATTGAAAAATTCAAACATACGCATGTAAGCAGAAAACATTCTCGGTATCCCAAGTGATAAGCCAGAAGTTATTTTCAGTACTCAGACTGAAGATTGTTCATGACTTACCTTTGTTATCCCCAACAAGTGTCATTGGCCCATGCGCCGCCTCTATTATCGTTCCCTATTTCTGCCGATGCTGACAGGCATGAAGTTTCCGGTATTCAGACCGAAGTGGCGTTCAGGCCAGTTTTCCGATGTTCAGATCGAAGAAGTTTCCGACGTTCAGGTCGATGCAACTTGTGGCGTTCAGGCCAGTTTTCCGATGTTCAGATCGAAGAAGTTTCCGACGTTCAGGTCGATACAACTTGTGGCATTCAGGCCAGTTTTCTGATGTTCAGATCGAAGAAGTTTCCGACGTTCAGGTCGATGCAACTTGTGGCGTTCAGGCCAATTTTCCGATGTTCAGATCGAAGAAGTTTCCGACGTTCAGGTCGACGCAACTTGTGGCATTCAGGCCAGCCTCTCGGTGTTCAGACCGATATTAATAACCTCATATCTCCCGATGTTCAGATCGAAGTCATTTCCAGTATTCAGACTGATGAGCGGCATTCAGGCCATGGTTATTTCTGTGTTACCATTTATTTTGGTATCCAGGTTAACATTCTTTTTCGGTATTCAGACTGATGAGCGGCATTCAGGCCATGGTTATTTCTGTGTTACCATTTATTTTGGTATCCAGGTTAACATTCTTTTTCGGTATTCAGACTGACTCTCACCGTACCAGACGGATTCTTCTTTCAAGACCACCTCTTTGCCGATTCTGACAGGCATTGTTATTTCACTTCACTTCAGTGCAAACTTTTGGGCTTTTATTATATTCAATCCCTTGATACCTCGAAAGCACGAAAGCCGCTGCTATCTTCTTTCCAGGTCTCCAGTTGATTGAATAGGGGCAGCTGTAATACCCCAAAATTTACCCTTCATTTTTCCTGAAAGCATACGCTTTACACCTCATGCATGCATTCATTTTTAGGTCATTTAACATTTGCATTTCATCATGGCAATCGGAATCGGATCCAAGAAGCTTGAACATCATCCAGGACACTTTGTGGGCTCTATTTAGATGATCAGTCAACACAAGGGAAAAACTTGAGTTACTTCCAACAGGGGTCTATTCGTCAGTCAAAACGTTGATCTTGAAGGAGCAAAGGTTTGTTCATGAGCTGTCATGCTCGCTAGGCGAAGCCCACGTGTTTTGAAAAAAAACGAAAAAAAAATGGAAAACGAAAGAAAAAAATAATAATAAATAAATAAATAAATAAATAAAAGAAAAATCTTGGACTTGGACCTCTCTCATTTGAGCCCACAGGTCCACAAAAATCAGGTTATAAATTCAAAGTTTCAGTGAAACAAAAGGAATTCTATTCCTATTACCCTGACTGGAAAAAGATAGTGAGAGAAGAGCTAACAGAGTTCAGAGCAGTCTCCAAACCCTGAAGGGAACTCAACTGCACAGAATCACCTCTGCCTCACATAAACCCTAAAGATTGTTTTGTAAACCTCACGGGTGCAACTCAATTTCAATCAAGCTCTCCAATCAGGTTTGCTCTTATTCCCATTACCTTTGAGCTTTGAATTTGAATACTCTGAATGTTTGAGGTATTATGGGTGAATTTGATACCCTTTTGATGCATGTCTTTTTTGTGAATTTTAATGGCATGATTCATGTGGTTACATTTTGATTTGGGGGAAACCCTTGATTACCCTATTTTTTTGTCTCTAACCTGTTTGTTGAGTTTTTGTGAGGGCTCACATGACTTTTGCAGGGATAACTTGCGTGGTTTTCCACTTTATTTGTGGGATACCCCCTGGAGGTTCATTCCGGTTACCCGTACTGACCCACTTTCTTTGATGATGTTAGCTTGGAGGGATCTCAGGGTTTATCGTTCCTTTAATTGCTGTTACCTCGGATTTTCATCCGTGTGGTACCTTTTACATTTTTCCCGCATTTTACTACTTTCCTAGCTGGAAGACCTCGATAGGAGGCAATGTTTTTGTGTTTACTTTATGCAGATTCCTTTGTCCAGGACTCCTTTTGCACGAGCATTCCTATAACGCAAGCAAACCTATTGATTTTTCTTCTCCTAAGAACACGTTTACTCCTTCTACTATAGGCGAGTAAGTCTCCAAAGGTCGAGCATCCCGTAGATTGCGTAGTAACGTCGTTCGTCCAAAACCCAATCCATAACCCCGTAGTTAGCCGAACTACGGCTTGCTCTGATTCTCATTCCAGATGAGATACGTATGCATAAGACGCGATGTCTTAGCGAGCACACATTCCCCCAATCCATAGGTCAGCCGAGCTACGAAGACTCTGATTCTCATATTCAGATGAGATACGTATGCAGTGGATGCGACATCCATGCAAGTCATTTTCATTTAACCCCTTTTTTTAGTAAATAGAACAAGATAAACTCACACCCTTTAGACAAGAAATACAAAAGTGGATCCCGTAGAGTACTACGGATGCGTAGGGGTGCTAATACCTTCCCTTCGCATAACCGACTCCCGAACCCAAGATTTGGTTGCGAGACCTTGTCTTTTCCTTTCCTCTTTTCAAGTTTACTTCGAGCGTTTCCTTTCCCTCCTTTGGGATAAATAACGCACGATGGCGACTCTTCTGTCATTTTCTTTCGCCGGTTGTTTTTTCGCACACTGTATTTTTCAGGTTGCGACAGGAGGCATGCCCCAAGGGAAACCAGAAGACATGTGGTGATGCGGAGTACTGATGGGAGCCACTGAGACGGGCATAGAGACAATCTCAGAAATCACGGTCCTCTGAAGCAGAGTCGTAGGAGGAGGTGGAGGCTGATTCTGAGCAGCCGCCAAAACTTCCATCATAACAGTAAGCCTTTCGTAACCGTCCCTCAAAGTTGTCACCTCTTCATAGAGCTCACGACTAACTTTCTCTAGGAGGTCCCTTTTTCAACTGATTAGCTCAAGTATTGTACCGGTGAGACAACTTGTCTGAATGAAGACCAAGAAAGAAATAAGACACCTGGTGAACTTGCTCAAAGCAAGACCAAGATGCAACATGATGCATGATATGCAAATGCAAATTTTATATTGCTTATTTTCCAAGGAACTTTAAGACATAAATTACAAACATAATAATAACACATTCCAATGTACTAAAATCTCATTTTATTAATAATATAAAGGGTTACAATCAGAGATACAATTTCAATGATCATAAGCGGAAAGAAAATAAATCTATGGAATCATGTTCGATGACGATCCAACTCCAAGCTGACACTTCTTGCAAAGCCTTTTGATCTCTCTTTCGTAGTTGCTTTTCATAGCATCCTTCTTTATCACGAACTGGTCTACAATGCCTTTCCAAATGCCGGAAGTATGAATATGAGTAGATGATGAACTGTTAGAGGAAAATAAATCCTCTTGGCCTCTGGATATCTTCATAGCACATTGCTCGAGTAATTCTATAAAGTCGTCCTCTTCCTTTAGCTGCTCCTACAATTCTACTTTCTCATGGTGTGAGGTGAGAATTTTTATTTCCTAATCATCTCTCTCTTGGTTCATCGTATCCAAAGCCTCTTGCAACTCCTTTATGCCTTTAATATTGGGAGATTTGACCATTACTAAGGACATAGGTCTTTCATAAGCGTATGACATCTTGAATTCTTTTGCTCTCTTCTTCACCTAACTAATGTAAGGCTCCAAATCTACAAAATTCCTCAATACAAGCTCACATTTTCCTTTCCTATGAATATTGTGCCAAGCACGCACCATCCTAGCTTTCAACCCTTGAGTTTCTTTCCCTTCTTGGAAAAATAAACCTTCTAACAAAGTGTTATTAGGTTTGTCCTTTATAGCGAACCCAAGTTGACGTCTTGCCAAAGCCGGATTGTAGTTGATTCCTCCTTGTGTACCAAGAAGAGGCACATTAGAGAACTCCCCAAAACTATCAGTAATCTCAACGTCGTCGTAAATAGAAGAATACCAAGTTATGTCATCATTGGTGAGAGACATAAGTCTTTAAGACCACCATAAATAATCCTTGTTTTTTTGGAAGACAGGAGACTACGACAAGTGTGAAATAAACCACTTGTACATTAAAGGCGCACAACCAACTATAGTTCAACCTCCTTTAGAATTCCTATGATGAATGGAGAAATAAGTATCGCCAAGCAGAGTTGGAACCAGATTCCTAATCAAGAAAATCCTCATAGAGTTAACATCAACGAAATTGTCAATGTTAGGAAACTAGACCAAACCATAGACGAGTAAGACAAGAATAGTTTCAAAGGCCATCATGCTACCGGCATTAGCAAAAGAAAAGGCTTTTTCCAATAGAAACTTCAAAGTCAACCCTCTGATACCTCATTTGACAGTGAGATTGGCATCTATGTCAGACTTCCTCAAATGAATGACTTTGGATATAACCCGAGATTAAATAATTCCTTCCTCCCCACTAAAAGGAACTCTATCAAAAACTGGTACACCCAAAAGGTGAGCATACTCCTCCATGGTAGGCAACAATTGATAATTAGGGAAAGTGAAGCATCAATAGACAAGATCATAGACTTGGACCAAAATGCAGAGTAAACCATCCTCAATATCAGTAGATAGTATAAATAAAAGTTTTCCAAAACAGTCTCTGAAACCCTTAAGATCATCCACAAAAGATGCTAGCTTCCTTAATTCCATGAGATCGGGATATCTGAAACTGTATTTCCGGGTATTCCTTCTTCAAATATCCATGATCAAAATATCTGCGATGTTTGCAACAGGAGTCTCTAATTTCCTTGAAAATTGAGTAAAATTCTTATGAATTCCATGAGTGTATGATGCAACAATCACAAACAAGGTGACATAAAGCACACAAACAAGGTTCGGAGTCACAAGCATGGAGCCAAGGGTAAGAACCAACCCACAATGTATGTACTAAGGATATAATCACATGTAGAACAAGGTTCTAAAAAGTTCTCAGAGTCGTAACTCCATATTTTGGATATTATCGGTTTATATGACTATTGATCAACCAATAATATTCTCAAGAGAAACTCGTCTGAGTGTAGTATCATGTAACAACTAATTCAAGTGTATATCTGAATAGCCAACGCACTACATCCTAAAAGACCAATATGGGTTAAGGGTTCTAAGGTCCTCGGCTTCTCGGGCTATCAGGTCGGAAAAAGTAATGCTAACTACGATTACTCATGTGACATCAGTAATCCTAAAGGGGCCTCCACTGAGTGAGGGATATCAAGTCATCTTATTTAGGATTAACTCCACGTAAGCCAAACATGACTATACCATCCTCCTATCATAAGAGCTCTCAAACAAAACAAAACAAAGATGGGCTTAACCCACTAGGGACTACTCCCCAGCAGAGTCGCCATTTTTCTGTAGCGGTAAATTTTTTGAGATTAAGCTATTGATTAACTTAACTCGCAAAGCAAGAATCACCACCACACTTTTATTGTTGATAAAGGAAAAGGAAAAAAATACGAACAAACCCCAAAGTGGTTTTAAAACAAAACTAATAAATAGAGAACAAGGGTTTGGGGGTTAGTTATGCAAAGGGGAGGTATTATCACCCTAAACATCCATGGTGCTCGATGAGAACCTCTTTGAAAATATCCATATTTTGGCTTGAAAAAGGTGTTGTTTGTGAAAAGATTAGAGGGATAGGAAAATAAGCATTTTTATTATGAGTTAGTGTTTGCCAAGACTTTTGAAGTCTCATGCCTATGTACCAACAAAGTGCAATGGAGGATTAAAACCTCGTAGTTCGTGGTAAAAATAACAAAAGGAGTTTGTTTTGATTCATTTTTATGGAAAATACATTTTTTCATTTTAAGGAGAATACTCAGCTAGTCACCCATAAGTATGAGAATTTTGCATCATCATGAGAAGGACTCCAACTTCGATAAGGATCAACAAGTATGTCACTAGCTCCCACAGATGGAAAAGAATTATCATCAATACTATGGAGATAGGAGAATTATAACTCAACTATGAAAATGACTCATGTCTAATGCCTTGAGAAAACGTTTTTAGAAAAGAAAAGTGCACAAAGGGCACACAATGGTTTGAAAGAGTTGGGCCGTTTTAGTCTTTTAAAATTGGTCTAAGTATGCTTAAGATAAATTGACATTTATTGGGAAAAAGGTTTTGAAAATCACTTGACAAAAGTTAAGATTTATTGAGAAAGTGGTTCAAATTAAAACAAGAAGATTTTGAAAAATGAGAGAAGATTTTGAAAATCAAAGAAGGGGAGGAGAAAGAGAGACTATCCTAAAGCATAAAGTAAAAGCTAAAGAAGAAATGTCTAACCAAGAGATACCAAGCTTTATGACATAAGTCAAGCAAGAATTTCCCTCCTTTGGATTAAGCCTCAAGCAAGCAAAATAAGCAAATAGTAATCCATGTGTCAGATGAAACTAAAGTAACCAATCCAAGTCCTCAAAAGAAAATCCAAAGTCAAAGGTATTAGATTAATTCCAAGGTCTCAAGTCACAAGTCCCAAAGCAAAGGTCAAAATCCTAATTCTATGTCCATAACTCCACAAAGATGCCAAGGATAGTAACCACAAATCCATGAATTAAGGAAAACAAGTTTCTTTTTAGGTTTTCTAACAAAATGGACAAGAAAAATAAATGACAAAATCACAAATATTATGATATGAAATGTTGAACATAAAGTATAAAATAAATGACATAAATAAAGGCATAAAGGTAAATAACTTTGAAGTAAAAGTTAATACAATTAAAATGTTAGTAAAAGATGTTTTGGTCATTTTTTGGAGAACACTCAACTATCCACTCACAAACATGAAAATATGAACCTATACATCATTTATGATAAGAGCTCCAACTTAGATAAAATCAACAAGTTTGCCACTGGCTCTCAAATAATGGAAAAGGAGCAACATTTTCACACAATACCATGAGGAATAGGAGACTTACAATCTCACTTAAAAAACGTCATTGCCTTTGGGACAAATTTAACGCATTGTTAAACAATCGTAATTGGACTTATGTAGAAGTCACAACTATCTGAGGTCAGTCAATAATAATGTTTGTGTTAATACATGTTAGAGAGATGATATGTAAATCATCCTCCTAAAGCTATACCACATAAGAGAATGGATGATCAACCACAAAGGGTAGGAGGATGGTTCATTACTTCAATCCATATTTCATGACACTTAGGACAAACTTATGCATCAATACAAAGTACCTTAAATGATTCATGATCACTTAGAAGGTAGATTTTAAATGATGAAAGTTAATCAAGCAGCAATCCACACATCATGAACAAGATGGACACAAATCCATCCAATTGATCAATGGGAAAAGAAGGGGATGAAGAAGAAAGGGGACAAGAGAGGTCACACCCAAATTGAATCATAAATTTTATCAAGTCATCATCAAAATCAATCATCCATTTTGGTGGATTAGGGTTTTCACCCAATCAACACCCAAGATCCATTGAGTTTGATGAGACTTGAAGTTAAAATCATCATGATCCAAGGCCAACATAAGTCCACAAGGTCATACAAATTTTAAATGCAATTAAATGAAATAAAAATGCATCAAGGGTATTTTTAAATGATTTTTAAAATAAAATTAAAATGGAAAATCCACAAAGTCCTTCAAAACACCAAATAAATGGCCAAGAAAATTATGGAAGATTGGAAATAAAATTAGAAGCATATAATAAAATTTTCAGAATTTTAAAATGCAGAAAAGTAATTTTAAACCAATTAAAAAAAGGAGAAAAGAGAAAATTCATAAAAAAATAGGAAATCATAGAAATAAAATGAGAAAAAATAAAAATCAGATGAACAAAAATAAAAGAGAATTTTATCTATTATTTTGGGATTTTTTTGATTAAAAAATGAAATTACTATGATTTTTTTTTAAAGAAAAAACAATTTAAAATAATAAAAGAAAAAGAATTAAAATCAGAAAAAAAATCAGGAGCGTTGGATCATGCCTCATTAATTGACGTGGCAGATCCAACACTCCAAATGATGAGAAATACGATGGAACACGCTGCAATCAGAATACGGGGTCCAATTTGAATTTAACCAATCAAAACATTTTAAAATGCCAACGTATCTGGTCCTAACTCAGAACACCGGAGAAATACTCCGGTCATCTTCTCCGGTGAGCTCTCACTGGAGTTTTATGGTTTGGTAACTTCAAGACACGGGACCACCACCATTGTGATCCTCTTCTCATCCCGAATTTAATGTTATGCCTCAAATTCATTTATGTAAACTGAGCAAAGGGAATTTCAAAGAAGTTTCAGAAACAAGCAAGCCAGGAAAAATAAAATTAATGATAAGCATAATCAATCAACACCAGATAAGTTAGAGGAAAGCATCAGAGAGTGAAAGACTATATTGTGGTAACTTGTTTGAGTTTAAATGATGCTCATAACTACCTTGTCCAGATGGTGATCAGAAGTTGATGAAGCTTTATCTGGTTGGAGCAATTCAGGAGGTCTCAGAGTTTGGGAATTGTTGCAAAAGTTTCATATAATGCCGATGGAGCTAATAGAATCAAGAAAATCGATTGAAACATGTTGAAACTCAAAACACGATAGTTAAATTTTCTAGGAAACCTTCAGGTTGAAGCAGGGGTTTCTTGGCTCTCAAAAGCTTGCAAATGAAGGAAAAAACTTCCTCTATTTATAGGCAATGTAATTGGATCTAAATACGTGTGGAATGATGCATAATTCGTGCAAAATGAATTTGATCCAAGTGTGTGAAAAGTGTGACTTGAAACTTCTCAAAACTCAGCAAAATGATGTGTTTTAAGTGTCAATTAACTTCTGGAGGTTTGATTAAACATGTTTAGGACGAAAATACTTGCTAATTTTGCTTGGAATTGAGTTTAGTCATGATCAAATTTTGGGCAATGGTGATTTCTTCAATTTAAAGTCATCATGTTCAATTCAATTGGGCATCCTACTCAAGAGGCTTTTTGATCTCATTCTTTTTGCAACGTGTTAACATCATGGCCAAGATTAAAATGAGCCAAGAAAGGTTTCATTTGAATGTTTAAGCACACAATGATGATGTGTTTAAGTTGGCATAAAAGACCGGTTCCATAACTTAGAAATATTTGAGTGCTTCATGGCTGAAAATGACCTATAATGTCCCAATGAATTCCATGGCATTCTAAGCATATATTGACCTTGGTATTTGAAGAAAAATTATAGAGGGAATTATCAATGGAATTGTTCAAAAGTAATCAGCTCCATATGTTGAAGATTGAAGAAGTTATGATCTTTGAAAATTGGCAAAAAGTCACTTGAAAATAGGTCAAATTTCACTAAGTCCACAAATGACCTATAAGTTCTCCAAAATTTTGACGATTCTCCAAGAATAATTGGATCTTGTCATGTAAATATAAATTTTATAATATGTTTATAAGAGTAATATGCAAAAATGGGCATTGAAATTTTTGAGAATTGAAGGAGTTGTGATCCTTAAGACTTTGACTTCAAAATGTTGACTTTTTGGTCAAACCACTTGTAACAAGCTTGTGCACTTGGACTTTCCTTGCATTTAAGAGCACATGGGTGATCATATGAACTCATGATGAGGTTTCCTTAATTTTCTCTTGATTAAATTGCTCAAAGCTTGAAGTTACTTGTTGAAGAATGTATGGAAATAAACACATGAACCTTTGACTTTCTTTGAGAAGTAAGCCACCAAACTTTAGGATGCTTTTAACTTGAGGAGCCCTACATTTCACAATAAACTTAAGGGAAACAAGATATATTTTTGATATTTTGATTAGTGGTTAGATAAGAAATGAACAAATAAACATTATGGTAAAACAAATGGGGTGTTCGGTGATCCCTACAAGAAGCAAACGCAAAGATGGATAGGGGAAGGGCCAAGATGTGACGTTGCTTGTATGCTAAAGATGCAAATTAGATGTGGTATATTAGGGTTAAAAATTAGGGTATGACAATATGATCACCCATGTGCTTTGAAATGCAAGGAAAGTCCAACTACACAAGCTTGTTCCAAGTGGTTTGACCAAAAAGTCAATATTTTGAAGTCAAGGTTCAAAGGATCACAAATCCATCAATTTTAAACATTTTTGAATTCTTTTTTTTTTGCATATGACTCTTATCAACCTCCTATACAAAGTTTCTTTACATGACAAGAGCCAATTATGCTAGGAGGATCATCAAAAGTTTGGAGACATTATAGGTCATATGTGGACTTAGTGAAATTTGACCTATTTTCAAGTGACTTTTCCCCACCTTTCAAAGATCATAACTTATCCAATTTTCAGCATATGAGGCTGATTCTTTTTTCACAATGTCACTTGTGATGCCCTCTACAAGTTTTCTTCAAGGACCAAGGTCAGAATATGCTTGGAAGGTCATGGAATTTATTGAGAGATTATAAGTCATTTTCAGCCATGAAGCACTCAAATGTTTCTAAGTTATATGATCAGTTTTTCATGCTAACTTCAACATGGCATAACTTTGTGCTCAAACATCCAAATTCAACCTTTCTTGGCACATTGTAATCTTGGCCATGATGTTAACACATTGCAAAAAGAATGAGATCAAAAAGCCTCATGAGTAGGGTGCCCTATTGGGTTGAACATGGTGACTTGTAATTGAAAAAATTGCAATTGCCCGAGTTTTGAACTTCAGTAATCTCAATTCCAAGCCAAATTAGCAAGTGTTTTGGACCTAAAAATGTTTAACCAAGTTTCCAGAAGTTAGTTGACCTTTGGAACGCATCATTTGGCTAAGTTTTGATGAGTTTCAAGTCACACTTTTCACACACTCGGATCAAATTCATTTTGCATTAATTCTGCATCATTTCAGACGTATTTGGATCCAATCACATTCCCTATAAATAGAGGAAGCTATTGCATTCATTTCCAAGCTTTAGAGAGCCAAGAAATCCTTGCTGCAACTTGAATTTTTTCCAGAAAATTCAATTACCATGTTTTGAGTTTTAGCTAGTTTCAATCCAATTTTTTTATTCCATTAGCATCTTCGGCATCCTCTGAAACTTTTGCAACAATTCCCAAGCCCTAAGACCTTCTGAAGTGCTCTAGCCAGATCGAGCTTTATCAACTTCTGATCACTATCTAGACAAGGTAATTCTGAGCATCATTTGAACTCAAACAAGTTACCACAATGTAGTCCTTCACTCTCTAACGCTTTCCCATAACTTATCTGGTGTTGATTCATCGTGTTCATCATTTAATTTTATTTTTTATAACTTGCTTATTTATGAAACTTCTCTGAAATTCCCGTTGCTCAGTTCACATAAATGAATTTGGAGCATAAGGTTGAATTTGGGATGAGAAGAGGATCACAATGGTGGTGGTCTCAGGTCTTAAATTTACCAAATGATGAAACTCCGATGAGAGCTCACCGAAGAAGACGGCCGAAAATTTCTCAGGTTGTCTGATTTTGATCAGACACGTTGGCAGAATGAAATATTTTGATTGGTTAGATTTAAACTAGATCATGTATTTGGCTTGCAGTGTGCTCCATCATGTTCTCTACCATTTAGAGTGTTGGATCTGCCACGCCAATTAATGAGGCATGATCCAACGCTCTGTGTTTTTTCTGATCTTAATTATTTTTCTTTTATTATTTTTAATTTCTTTTTCTTTAAAAATTCATAGTAATTTCATTTTTCATCAGAAAAATCCCAAAATAATTTCTAATATTCTCTTTTATTTTTCTTCATCTGACTTTTATTTTTTCACATTTTATTTCAGTGATTTTCTATTTTTTTATGAAATTTATCTTTTCTCCTTTGTTTTAATTGATTTTTATGAATTTCACTAGTCATGATGGTTTAGACTTCAAGTCTCATCAAACTCAATGGATCTTGGGTGTTGATGGGGTGAAAACCCTAATCCACCAAAATGGATGATTGATTTTGATGATGACTTGATCAAACTTTTGGTCCAATTTGGATGTGACTTCTCTTATGTCTCTCTTCTTCATCTATTTCTTTTCCCTTTGATCAATTGGAGGCTTGTGTCCATCTTGTTCATGATGTGTGGATTGGTACTTGATGAACTTTCATCATTACAAATCTGGCTCCTAATTGATCATATATCATTTAAGGTACTTTGGATTGATGCATACGTTTATCTTAAGTGTCATAAAGTGTAGATTGAAGTAATAGACCATCCTCCTAGCCTTTGTGATTGATCATCGCTTTTATTTTTTGTGTGGCATGTCTTTAGGAGAATGATTTATAAATCATTTCTCTAGCATGTATTAACACAAACATTATTATTGATCGGCTTTAGATAGTTTTGATTGTTAGACGATAGTATCGATCTAGATGGGGGGGTTGAATAGATCAGGTATTTAAAAATTTAGTGCTTTTTAAAATTGCTTTTCAAGGTTACGAAAGCTCCCTAGACCAAGATAGTCTAAATGACCTGTTACTGGAAAGATCGAATATGCGTGAAACCTAATGGAATGACTAAGATTAAGTTAATCACAACAATCTTAATCAATCGATCAAATACACAACTCCTTGATATGGCTACCATCAATGATGACTTCAAAACAATGAGAAAACAAGAATTTTTTTGATAAACTTGTGTGAAGTTAATTTTATTAAACACTTGGTGTGCACACTATACCAAGTCTTAATTTCACTAGAATTGATTGTGCATAATTTTTCTTAGTTACAACCAAAGTGATTGCAACTATTTATCAAACAACTTTAATGTACAACAATTAAGCAAGATGAAGTTACAAATTAGTTTCACACAAGATTCAATTTATGCAGAAATTAAAGAGTTAAAGAAAGAGATAACAACACCAAATTTGTTTAGGCAATTCCCTTTTCGTCCTCGTTTCGGGTACGTCTACCTCCAATTCTAAAACTACAATTGAGATATTTATTATCAATTGCAAAGTTTATACAAGAGAAAAAATAATCACCACCAAGCAAACCTAAGTGTTGTTGTAGATCATATTCACTTCTCTCCCTTGATTCGAGTTGAACCAAGTGATTCAAACATTCCGAACAAACCTCCAAATTTAGCTACCTTATTGCAAGAACTCCAAGTTCTATAAAACTCTACTGGGTTGATTTCGATCGAATATGCGTGAAACCTCCGATTGTAGCTAGCTTATTGCAAGAACTCCAAGTTCTCCAAAATTCTAGTTCGGCTGATTTCGAACGCAACACGCTTGAACCCAAACCTTTCTTCATAATCCTCTGGTTAACGTTAGTCGTTCGAATGAACCCACTGTTCTTTAAACCTTTCACTCGGCTGAATCTATGAAGCAAAGATTTGTGCAAAACCCCCCAAATCTTGGAGGACAAAACCCTAAGATTTTATTCAAGAAAAACCCACTAAAAACCTCTACCCAAACCAAGATACACAATCCTATTTGGACATTATCACCACAACAATGCACTATGATCAACAAAAATTGTTATGTATAGTTGTTGAAACATGCAATGAAAAAAGAAGATGAAGAGGAACTCTAATGTATATCTTTCACTTTTCTTGTTGTTTTTGAAAATGAGACTTAAGAATATATATATATATATATATATATATATATATATATATATATATATATATATATACACACATATATATATTTATATATGATGTATGGACCAAGTAAAACGCACAGCAGAATTTTTTAGCAAAAATACACAGCAGAAAAATGAGTAAAATCAGCGACCACTCGACCTGCTCACACTGGGGACTCGACCTGTTCAGACCCGCAGTAGCACAATTCAAATAAAACAGGTTATGAGTCGACTCAAATAGGGAGATGAGTCGACTCAAATAGGGAGATGAGTCGACTCAAATAGGGAGATGAGTCGACTCGTCTTGTTTTTCCAGAAATGAGTCGACCTAGGACTCGACCTGTTCAGACCCGCAACAACATAATTCAAATAAAACAGGTTATGAGTCGACTCAAACAGGAGATGAGTCGACTCAAAGACTCGACTTGTTCAGACCCTTGAGTCACAAAGAAAATGACATGCATGAATGAGTCGACCGTGCAAAAGCATGAGTCGACTGAAATATTTTAAATGGTCAAAAATGAGTTTTTAAGATGTATTTTGGTCAATCCAAACCATTCTCTCATGGATCTAAGGTACCAACAATGATCAAGTGCAATGTTTACATATATGAGATGCTCCTATATGCATAGACATATTAAATTGATACTTTGAGCATGTTAAAGAATGAATGCATTCTATGATATGATAACCCCGTCTAAAGTACACAATATGAGCTACTAAAAGGTTTGACATCATTAAAATAAGGACTAAGAACCGTTGCCCTCACATACTCCCCCTTTTTGATGATGGAAAACCGTGGCACAATCTTTCATATATCACGTACTTTGATAGATATCCTCCCCCTGATTTTATGCATTCCTTTGAAAAAATTTGATATCATAATCATAAGTTGTGTTTCCATTACTTCTCCCCCTTTGACAACATCAAATAGAGACAAGGACAAGGTCAACCGGAATCAAAATATATTCATAAGCACGTAATCAACCATTTTTCAACAGATAAACATCAACAACCATTCACATAAAATGAAGTTAATATAAGAAATATAATCATAAATAAGACACAGAACTAGAAAAAGAAATTTAGGACACTACATAGCCAAGTTTATTTAACATAAGTTCCAAGACAAATAAGCTAAACACAATAACATGCAAACATGAAATGCAACAATGGTCCTAATGATAAATGCATGTTAAATATGATTCCTAAGAAAGTTTACACATATTTCAAACATAGAAATGGATTAAGCTTAGACCAAACCATAAATTAAACATCAAGAAAGTGCATTATATAGAACAAGTACATACATATTGATAACACTGAATCACACCGTGTATTTGACTCGGGTTGCACATGTTTATTAGGTCTTTATTATCATTTTGCTTGTGTTATGCTTTCTTTTGTGTTGTTTTCAGATATTTAGCTCTTTCAGGACCTTTGAAGAAGAAACGAAGCAAAAAGACCAAAAAGTTAGGGTTTTCGGCAAATATTGTACTCGTGGTGTTCTGCATAGCGGTCGCTATAGGAGAAGCCATGACACATCAGCCCTCAACCAGGAGGAAACTGCCACGATCCCATATGTCGCATACGCGAAAAACAACCGGCGGGAAAAAACAAAACAAGCAGAGCTGCCACCGTGCGTTATTTATCCCAAAGGAGGGAAAGGAAACGCTCGAAGTAAACCTAAAAAAGGAATGGTCTTACGACCGGAGATTACAAGGTACGGGAGTCGGTTACGCAAGGGGAAGGTATTAGCACCCCTCACGTCCGTCGTACTTGATGGGATCCACGCTCAAGAGAATAGAATAAGGTTGCTAAATAACTGCTCAAAAGAATGCACACACACTGGAATAAAACACAGATGGATGAAGACGGAGGAAGCGGACTCGGCAGGATGTCGCATCCTAGGCCTACGTAGTTTGTCGGAACAAACATCAGAGTCGACGTAGTTCGGGGAAATGGGAAACAGGCTCGCTAGGATATCGCATCCTATGCCTACATATCTCATCTAGAATGAGAATCAGAGCTGTCGTAGTTCGGCTAACGCACGCCGAAACAAAACACAACACAAAGACGCTGAGACGTCAAAATAAACACACAAAGGAAACAGACTGCCAATGGTTGGTCTTACGTCTGACTCCGAACAAAAGAAACGCAAACAGCATAAGGAAACTGAATGCCACTCAATGGGCTTACATCAGACTCCACAAACAAACAACAACAGCAGGAAACGGAATGCCAATCGCTGGGCTTACATCCATCTCCTAACACACACAACACAAAAGGGTTGAAAAAAGAAAAAGGGCGCCCGGAGAGATCTCGCACGATCTCCTGCCTACGTACCTCATCTGGTATGAGGATCAGGGCGACGTAGTTCCCCTTAACAGGGGAGAAACTTCCTCCTAACCAGAGACTGAGGGAATAACGAACTAAAAGGGAGACTGACTCGAGCCTAATAGTTGTTATACAATCCACAATAGCCCTAGGTTGAGGTATCTAATCAAGAGTTTGACTCACACAAGAAGTGAGTCAACTCAAGTCCTAATTCTACATACGTTCAACTTCCTCGAAAGTTAAACGTACGATTCCTACAGAAAAGGAGGTGAGAAGCAAAAGCAGATAAACATCAAAAGCAATCACCACACGCTATATGCAAACAAGCGGCTCATACAAGGCTGGGCTTTAGTCAAGGGGTCATATCAACCTCGACAAACAAGCCAACACTGGAAGGGGTGTCTGATGCTCTTAACCACTGACATTGACCGTCAGGGTGAGCAGATGAAAGGTAATGAGGGTAAAACCTCATAGCTCTTAACCCTGGCCTGGGTGAGCTTAAGACAAAGAAGGTGTGGGGGTCCAGAATGAGGGACCCTATTCCACCTGACTGACTCTATATACAAGATTTTGGGTATTTATTCAAAATGCGTCAGCACTTAGTGTGAGCAAAGTGAAAGACTCAACTGAATAGCAGGGGATGGATTGCACGTCCCTTCTATCTGCCAATTGCCTCTTCACTTAGGAGGACTTGAAGTACATGGCACAAATATAAACAATCACAGACATTGCCTCTTAAGGAGGACTTCAGCCAAATGCCTGCCAAACATAAACGACAGGGCTTCCAGACTACATGGAGTTAGAGAGATTACCTAAGTGGTATGCCAACCACAAGCAAAGCAAAGCAACTCAAGTAATGAGTTAAAGCTACTAAAGTACCTGTAAGAAAATCAAACAAGTCATTATTCACATTCAGACAACCCAAACAATTAACAACAGTTAGACATTCCCAATATGTACAACATGTAAGCCATAAGAGGCAAACACTCAAGTGAGTTAGCCACCAAAGGACCTACAACATAACCAAGGGTTAGCAAACAAAGCAAAATCATCTCAAGCAAGAAGATCACATCATCCATTAGAACTAATTGCTTGAACCTGAAAGGCAAAGCTCAAATTGTGAGTACAAACCCCTAGGGCAAAGCCTGGGGTCAAGGGCAAAGTAAAAAGTCAAAACAGCAACCAATATTCAACATAAAGCTCATTTAAACAAGTAAGAACATGTCCTAAAAAGGACCAAGTCTAAAGCATCAAGCAAAGTCATTACATGAGCAAGATATGGCAAAGGCAATTACAAAGCACATAATTGGACATCAAGAATCAAAATTCCATATTAAAACAGAAATGAATCAAACAATCATGAAACTTTTTATGTGCACATAACATGTTAAACACAATCATCATGCCAAAAATTAGAATCAACAGAGCTCAATTGGCCTAGAAATGAAAATGCCCAAGTATGACATCAAATTGTGTGACACACATTGTCACACCATACAATCATGTGTCTAAAACAGAGATGAAAAATGATAAAAATGCACAACCAAGTCTCAAAAATCATGCAACATGTTGGGAATCAGCATACCAAATTTCAAATCAATTGGCCAATGTATGAGCATTTCACAATAGAATGAATGAAGCATGTCACATTTGCATACATGTTCAAAAACTTACTATTTTTGGAAAGTCAAGTTGAAGATGGTCCAAAAACTTACTATTTTTGGAAACTTGAAATTATAGGTCACTTTCCATTTTGGGAAACTTTTGACTTGCCCTCAAAATCTTCAATATATGTGTTTGACATGATGAATAAACCCCTTCAAGACATGAATGAAGTGTCTCAAACCATTTCTCCCCCTCCTAGCCCTCAGTTGACTTGAAAATGCACTATGGACTTTGAGCCTCTACCACCTGAGGAAATGGCTCAGAAATGAACCCCTAGCTCCAATAAGCTCTCCACATGACCATGTGATCTCCATCTCAATAGAATACTTCACTTCCTTTAAAATCCCTGGTTGGAATAGAAGATTGATTAGGGTTGACCAGAGGTCAAAACCCTAATCCAAAGGAACTTGAGCAAGCACAATGGAGCCCTTGAGGATGACATAACCATGATGATGGTAACATATCCTTGCAGGCAAGATAATGCTCAACCTTTGAAGGATTAGGAAAACCCTAATTGAAGTGCACACCCTCAGGTAGTTGGCAATGAGTCCATAGAAACCCTCAAGCTTGAATCATGCAGCCTCTCATCTTCTGAAAAAGACTTTGGAGGATGACTTCAATATTTCCACATGATATGCAATATGCAAATGCCTAATGTCCTAAAACATGAAATGCAATATGTTAAACTAGTCCCAAGAAGAGGAGGGCAAATTTTGAGGTGTTACAGCTGCCCCTATTCAATCCACTGTGAACCTGTCGATATGAACAACCTCGGCTTTCAGATGATCAGGGTGAAGAGTGATTGAATACAAAGAACAGACGAACAATTTACGCTCCGTCGGGGATTATTATTATTATTATTATTATTATTTTTTGAACCCCAAAACTTTCTGATTGATTTTTTTTTTTGCTTTTCTTGAACCCCGAACAAATATTTTCTTTCGCGCGGATGATCCTGGATCACCGCATTTGAACCCCGACAACTTCATACTACCCTTGTTTGCCAAACAATGAACCCCATTCTCCATTTGAACCCCAGTCGCCTGAAGATAACTCGCGATCGTCGTTGTGAACCCCATTCTCCAGAAAACACCCAGTGTCTCCCTTTCTCCATTTGAACCCCGTTCTCCAGAAAATGCCCAGCACTTCCTTCTCTCCATTTTCTTGTGATAATTCCGCTGGCAACGTCGGAAATAACACCCCACACCACTCTGATGACGACATATCAGAGGGTACACCTCCTCAACAGGAAGGTAATCATGTGCATTTCTTCCTCCGAAGATACCCATAACGACTTTTGTTGGCCTCGCCAAAGTCTAAGGTGACACATAATCAGAAGACAATCCTGAGGACCTCATCCCGGATACAATCTTCAACTCTAATCTCCATTTGAACCCCGTTCTCCAGAAAATGCCGTAACACTTCCTTTTCTCTATTCTTCAATTTTCGCGCTGAACGCGTAACGTTCTTTGATCTTCATTTCCATCTCCTCCCGACGGAAAATTTTCCTCCAATATCGCACTACTGGGGAACATTGTTGCTCCAATGTCATGATGCTAAACTCCTTAGAGTAACATCTTCACCATCCGGCGAAACCATTTCTCAAACGGTAACCACGGCTTGAGTAACTGATGCTTGCAATGCTGATGCTGATCTTCCAACCAGCGAAATCACTTCTCAAACGGTAACCATGGCTTGAGACTAGTTCATGCTTGCAATGCTTATGCATGAGTTTTTTCAGCGTAATGCTCCATAATCATGGAAATGCTACGCAATTTGTTATGCAATATGCTATGATCTTCTAAATGATGAATGCATAAAAAGTATCCCCCTCAAGGGACTCTACTGGGGAGCTCGAGGAACTCTGTTGAGGAACTCGATACCACTCCAACCTCCACCCTGCTGGGGAATAGCACTGCTGCTGGGGAAAGGACCACCCTCACCAGGGATGACCTCCACTGAACCTGATCCGCTTGGGGACTTCGCTGGGGAAGAAACCACCAACGCACTCTGCGGGGAAAACAACAATCTTCGACTTGCTAGGGATATAACAATCCCGACACTGCTTGGGGAAACTGCCACCTTCATTCCTGGCTGCCGTGGAAACACCGATCTTGAACCCGCTGGGGAGATAACAATCCTGACCCTGCTAGGGGAAATAAGGAATATCCGGCACAGAACACCCGTCGACTCGTCGAACCATGGCATTCACCATCTAACTCCAGTGTCAGCTTTCCACTTTTGAGAACTCCCAGACTCGTCTGGACTTTTCTGATTCATCACCTTGTATTCTCGACTTCTCCGTACTCTACGGAGATCAAACTCCTTAGATTCGTACAAACTTTCCAGTCCTCAGACTTTGAAGAGTCTTCTTGATTAATCTTCCAGGATCCTCGCACATCTCTCGCTGTCTTTTCACCATTCTTCAATCCCTTGTCCCTGATTGGACTCCACGAGGATCCTTTTGTCAAAAAGGCTTCACATCACAACCTGCAAGTGAGTGAAAGTATCTAACATCACCTGCAAAAGAGATCCTTAGATAAAAACGTGCCCCAGGCGTGCCAAAATTTCAACACTTGGGTCACTCCACCTTCCGAATAAGATTTCAAGCTTTCAATCCTATAAACATGCATTGGAAGGGACCCATATGTCTTAAAATGCAAAGATTCTTATCAAAATAAACGGATGTTTTTGCAATCAAAGCGGTAACAAAAACAAAATTATTTGACTGAATATGCATTTTATTGATTGAAAAAGATGTGGCTCAAAATTGAGCGATACACAGGAAGCAATTTCTGAAAAAAGGTAATTGCGCACAAAAGGAAAAAATCTATCCTAATGGCAATGTGAACCCGTGATCTCATCGAGTTCCAACTCGATTACACCCCATATGTCCTCAAGACTCTCCGCACTTTCTGCCTTCTGAACAAGACGCTTCCGACCGATCCCTATCGGGGATTATCCATGTCATATCCAAAGTACAAACGATCATGCTAGACGCAGTTGTTCGTTCAATCCCTCTTTTGCCTGGACCGCCTGATCAGTCACCACTTATGCTAGGTATTTCACTATTTAACCGTAAATAAGTCAGGTAAACTGCGTAAATTGAAGCATTTTTAGTTAGATATAAGCTCAATTCTATAATATGAAGTGTGTTGTTACTTATGAATTTCTTGAGGATATTTTACACTTTTGGGTATGTTAGCAAGTAAAAAACTAGTCTGGAAGCTCAGGGAATCAAACGTCAGATGCGAAATTAAGCCCGAGCAAGAAAACGGAAGAAAAAATCAATTCTTGGAGAACTTGCTGTCCATACGCGTATGGCCTTACATGATACGCGTATGGACCTTCCCAGTACGCGTAGCATACGCAAATGACCAGAGGGGTTGAAAATCAAGCAAAAAGACAAGCTTCTGGTGATACGCGTACCAAACTGGTGATACGCGTACCAGACTGGGCAATACGCGTACCAGACTGGGCAATACGCGTATCAGAGGCTGTCTTACGTGCAATACGCGTACCAGACTGGGCAATACGCGTATCAAGCCCAGAATCAGGAAAAGCCCAACTGAATAGCTATTTAGAGGGGAGAAAACGATTTTTCAAGGGTTGGACAATTTTTAGATAAAAAGAGACGCGTTTGAGACCTGGAGACTCTACGATTATCAGAGGATTCATATGTTCAAGAGTTTTCCGACGATTGAAGATTGATTCCTCACGAAATTCTGTAATGACAACAATGTTAATCTTTGTTTTTATTTCGATTATGAGTAGCTAAACCCCCCATTGCTAGGGGGTGACCCTAATTCTGAATGTGACAGGTTTTATGTTTATGAGTGCATTGACTATTTCTTCTTTTCCATTGATTTGTTCTTATTACCGTTCTTTATACTTTATTCGCCGGACCAACGAATAATGATTAATATGAATAGTTTAAGCTGGACAGCAATTATTCATTGATATGTATAAGAATTTTGGATAGTAAAAATAACCTAGGACTAGGGATTTTCTATCTGACCGGTAATTCTTGATATTCGAATGCTTGAGTATGAACTTAATTATTTATGGACATAGTAATTAGGTTACATAATCAAAGGTCTTTTCACTAAGGAATTAGGAATAGATACCCTTGAGGACCAGAATTAATTGGACAAAATTATTGTCTAAGCCTTCATAAATTATATCTGTTACAGGAAGTTTCATTCACCGAACCCTAGCAATCTTCTCTCATTTGTCTCTCGTTCAACCTTTTTACTTATTTTATTTATTTGCAATTGGTAATATAATTACTCACAACACAAAAACCAAAGGCTTTTGTCTAATTGAAACAATCTATAAACTCTGTATCGTCAAGCAGTCCTTGAGATCGACAAACGGGGAATTTCCCTTTTATTACTACAGTGAGAAAAATAGTACACTTGCTATTTTCCCATCAAGTTTTTGGCGTCGTTGCCGGGGACTGCCAAAGATAATAGAGTTTATTAATTTATTTTCAATTAGAATTTTGTTGTTCTGCATCCAAAATTTTATTTACTGCTAATTTTAATTTTAATTGTTATTATAACTAATTTCTGTCTAATCTGTGTATGCGAGGTAAGGCCTCAGCTGATTTTCATTTTGACGCAGAACCAGAGAGAACATTGCGCGCAAAGCTCAGAGAAGCTAGAAGAAAGAAACTGGCAAACTCTGACACCGAAGAACCGGCCACACTTAGCACACCAGCCTCTATTCACTCCGAAAAATCTGAGTCAGACACAGATTCACATCCAGACACTGTTAACATGGCTGCAGACCCACCCCCAACGGAAAGACTTTTAGGTGACTATGGCAGACAGAATAACCCAGCAGTGCGGTTGACCATTGTTAATCAACCTGTTAATGTTGCTCACTTCCAGTTACACCCCTCAACTATCCGTCAGTTAGAAAGCAAACCTTTTGCAGGAAAGATCAATGAGGATGCAAACAAGCATCTGCAGAGGTTTCTGACTATGACTACATCATTAAAATCTGATGGGCATTCTGAAGAGGCAAAGAGATTGGTAATGTTCCCATTCACGTTATCTGAGGACGCTGAGGAATGGTTCTATTCCCTACCCGCAGGAAGCATTACTACGTGGCAACAAATGGAAACAACATTCTTGAACGAGTATTTTCCTGCTTCTGTGTATATCCGTAAGAGGTATGACATTGTGAATTTCAAACAGAAAGACGAAGAGACACTTGGAGATGCATACAAAAGATTCAAGAGATGTTTAGTTGCATGTCCTACACCTAATCTGGATGAAACTGAACAAATGCAGAATTTTGTAAACGGGCTGAAGATGAGAACTAAGCAACTCATTGATACAGCTGCTGGTGGCTCGTCTAATTTTTCAACAGCAACCGGTATCAAAAAAATCATCGAAGCTATTGCAGCGAATGAGCATTTGGAATTATATGACCGTACTGTAAATCCGTCGGAGGGAAAAATTGACTTGAAATTAGCAAATCAGGTAGTGAAAATGGAAGACCAGATTGCAGCTGAGGTTGAAAGAAGATTGAAAGCTATGAATTTAGGTACCCAGACTGTTGCTCAAGTTCAACCGGTTCCGACCATGATTTGTGAGATTTGTAGTGGACCACACTTTGCCATGCATTGTGTTGCAACCGCAGAACAAGTGCAAGCTATAAATTACCTGAGGAAGAATAATCCCTACTCAAATACGTATAATCCGGGGTGGAAAAATCATCCTAATTTCTCTTAGAAAGATCAGCAAGGTAATATTCAGAACCAAGGACCTCCACAACAACAACCACCTTACCAACCACAATATCAGTCGCAACAACAACATTATCAGCAACAAGTACCAAAGAAAGCGGATTGGGAGATTGCTATGGAGAAGATGGCAACTCAGGTTATGCAATTTCAGGAAGAAACCAGAAATAATCAGAAGAGCACCAATGCATCCATTAAAAACCTGGAGATTCAATTGGGTCAGATAGCACAACAGATAACAAATTTTCAAACACCGGGCGCATTACCTAGTGCAACAGTGACAAATCCGAGGGAGCACAATAATGTGAGTGCGGTAACAACAAGAAGCGGAAAATCAGTTAAAGATCTTAAGAAGAATGAAGAAGAAGATCAATTGCTTGAAGTGGACTTGGAAATCTTAGAAAACAAGACACCACCTGAGGAAGAAAGTGTGATACTGCCGGTGGTACAAGAAAAGCTACCTGAACCAAAGCCCATCATTAAGCTTCCATTCCCACAAAGAAACAAAAAGAAGAAGCAAGATGAGAAATTTTTTCAGAAATTCCTGGAGTTGTTCAGGAAATTAGAAATCAATATTCCATTCTCTGAGGCACTCGAGCAGATGTCTATCTATGCGAAATTCATGAAAGACATCATCTCCAAGAAGCGCACCACTGACACTGACCCTGTTATACTAACTGAAACTTGTAGTGCTATTTTGCAGGGTATGAAGATTCCAGGGAAGAAGCCAGATAGAGGTTCTATGACCATCCCGTGTACCATTGAAGATAGGTCCTTTAAAAGGGCGCTGATTGATTTGGGGGCTAGTGTTAGCCTTATGCCTTTGTCTATTTACAGGAAGCTAGGAATTGGAAATGTTCAAGATACCAGAATGACACTTCAATTTGCTGACCACTCAGTGAAAAGACCTTTTGGGGTAGTTGAGGATGTTCTGGTCAAAGTTGATAAATTTGTTTTTCCTGTTGATTTTGTAATTTTGGAAATGCCAAAAGATGAAGAGATACCTCTGATTCTGGGCAGACCTTTCTTAGAAACAGGTAGATGCATGATAGACATTGAGGGAGGTACCTTGACCCTAAAGGTATATGATGAAGAGCTCAGAATTGATGTCCGAGATACTATGAAACATAAAGAGGATATGTGTACAAACCACTCTGTGGAAGTAATTGATCAGATTGTAACTAGCACAATTCAAAGAAAGTTTCCTGAATTACCTTTTGAAAGAGTTCTTAGTATACCGGTCAGAGAGATTGAAGAGAAGGATGATGAAAAAGAAAAAGAAGTGCTTGCTATGCTGGATACATAACCCCTTTGGATGAAATCCAAACCACGCAGGTGGGAGGATCTGAGAGCTTCACCAGAATTAGAAGATGAAAAGGTACTGAAGAAACATGAAAGTGATATTGGTAGGACTATTGAGGATTTAAAAGGGATTAGCCCCACAGTATGCATAAATAAGATACTGATGGAGGATAATCAGAAACCAGTAGTACAACCACAAAAGAGGTTAAATCCAGCGATGAAAGAAGTGGTAAGAAAAGAGGTTGTAAAGTTGTTAGATTCGGGAATGATTTACCCCATTTCTGACAGCTCGTGGGTAAGTCCTGTGCATGTGGTACCAAAGAAAGGGGGAACCACAGCAGTTTTAAATGAGAAGAATGGCGATACTTTCAAGGCTAATGGTCAGAGGTTGAAACCATATGATCCCGGTGAAGGGGGACCAATTGAAACTGTTAAACTCATCTGAGTATGAGGTGTCCCGTCGAGCCATGCGACGTTAAACAAAGCGCTGCTTGGGAGGCAACCCAAGGGAGGTTTGAAATTTTTTTATTTTAATTTTGTCGAGTCAGTTGAAATTTGAATTTTAGTTTTATTTAGCATTTGTTCATGTCATTTGAGTCAGCTTTTATTTTCTTTTGATTTGATGTAATCACCTATTATGGGTTGTTTTAATCTAATGAATTTGATTTTGTTTACCTCCAGTTTCCTGTTTATTTCGTTAGATATGTGACTATGTCTGGCTATTGGTTATCTTGATCACTTACACCAAATACTTGGGCGTTCTCTCTTTCAGTCCCCTGACTGTAGATACTGTTGTTTATGATTGGACGCACTGGTTAAGATTAACATCAGAACCACAAGCATGAGCTTTGAACTCAGAGGTATGATAGAACAAGTCAGCTTAACCCGTCCTGGTGAGATCCGAAAAAGCCAAACACTTATCATCATATGAGAGATATCAGGTATGTCTTTATCAATCTTGGTTTGCGTATGTTCTTTTGTTATTATTAGCTGTACGAATACACACACTGAGGCATGTTTTTGTTTATCCCCTAGAGCCTTTCTAGCCATCCCATTATTATTATTATCCATTGTTTCACCCTGTTGAGCCTGTTAATAATTTATTTCTGATATACCCGTTTTTCTCAACCCATGACCTTGTAACTATCCTACCCTGTTCAGAGTATGTGAGGATTGATTTCATCTCTACGTTTCTATCTAAGTTTGGGGTTGCTTTGGAATAGCAACCTTTAAGTTTGGGGTAGCTTTGCAGTAAGTGAATAGTAAGTGAATGTAGTATATAAAAAAAAAAAAACAACAACAACATGAAAAGAAAGAAAGAGAAAAGCGAAAAACAATAAAAGAACAGCTTTTGAAAAATGTTACATTCACTATAGAAAAAAAAGGAAAAGAGGATTACAAAACCCTACAAGAATAATAGGAAAGAAACGTAGTGAGAGAATGATTTCATATACTCTGAACCAAAAACCTTTGTTCAAATTTCACACCCCACCTAAACCAAAGCCCCGTTACAACCCAAAAGACCTCAAAAAGTATGTGTGATTGTACATGTTGATAGGATGAGAGAATTTATTCAAACTTCTGATTTGATATTGCATATTGTGATTTGAGAGTGATAACATTTTAACCCAGAGAGACTTGGTGAGAGTGTGATATAAGCTGACAGGTAAAGTCATATCTCTGAGGGAAAGAGTTTCTAGCTCGTTGGCTATGTGGAAAAATCAGAAAACCTGAAAAAACATCAAGCGGTCCAGTGCGAAAGATTTCAGCAGTATTGTGGCAAGAACTGTTTTACAGTAAGTTTTGGGTTACATGATCTTTGATGGTAATAAAATGTTACTTGAGGACAAGCAACAAGCTAAGTTTGGGGTTGTAATCAGTCACCATTTATGCTAGGTATTTCACTATTTAACCGTAAATAAGTCAGGTAAACTGCGTAAATTGAAGCATTTTTAGTTAGATATAAGCTCAATTCTATAATATGAAGTGTGTTGTTACTTATGAATTTCTTGAGGATATTTTACACTTTTGGGTATGTTAGCAGGTAAAAAACTAGTCTGGAAGCTCAGGGAATCAAACGTCAGATGCGAAATTAAGCCCGAGCAAGAAAACGGAAGAAAAAATCAATTCTTGGAGAACTTGCTGTCCATACGCGTATGGCCTTACATGATACGCGTATGGACCTTCCCAGTACGCGTAGCATACGCAAATGACCAGAGGGGTTGAAAATCAAGCAAAAAGACAAGCTTCTGGTGATACGCGTACCAAACTGGTGATATGCGTACCAGACTGGACAATACGCGTACCAGACTGGGCAATACGCGTATCAGAGGCTGTCTTACGTGCAATACGCGTACCAGACTGGGCAATACGCGTATGAGACTGGGCAATACGCGTATCAAGCCCAGAATCAGGAAAAGCCCAACTGAATAGCTATTTAGAGGGGAGAAAACGATTTTTCAAGGGTTGGACAATTTTTAGAGAAAAAGAGACGCGTTTGAGACCTGGAGACTCTACGATTATCAGAGGATTCATATGTTCAAGAGTTTTCCGACGATTGAAGATTGATTCCTCACGAAATTTTGTAATGACAACAATGTTAATCTTTGTTTTTATTTCGATTATGAGTAGCTAAACCCCCCATTGCTAGGGGGGTGACCCTGATTCTGAATGTGACAGGTTTTATGTTTATGAGTGCATTGACTATTTCTTCTTTTCCATTGATTTGTTCTTATTACCGTTCTTTATGCTTTATTCATCGGACCAACGAATGATGATTAATATGAATAGTTTAAGCTGGACAGCAATTATTCATTGATATGTATAAGAATTTTGGATAGTAAAAATAACCTAGGACTAGGGATTTTCTATCTGACCGGTAATTCTTGATATTCGAATGCTTGAGTATGAACTTAATTATTTATGGACATAGTAATTAGGTTACATAATCAAAGGTCTTTTCACTAAGGAATTAGGAATAGATACCCTTGAGGACCGGAATTAATTGGACAGAATTATTGTCTAAGCCTTCATAAATTATATCTGTTACAGGAAGTTTCATTCACCGAACCCTAGCAATCTTCTCTCATTTGTCTCTCGTTCAACCTTTTTACTTATTTTATTTATTTGCAATTGGTAATATAATTACTCACAACACAAAAACCAAAGGCTTTTGTCTAATTGAAACAATCTATAAACTCTGTATCGTCAAGCAGTCCTTGAGATCGACAAACGGGGAATTTCCCTTTTATTACTACAGTGAGAAAAATAGTACACTTGCTATTTTCCCATCACCGCCCTTTCGGGTTTTCAATCCACCGGGATACCCTTTTTTGCCCAAGCCGCCTTTTCAGGTTTTCGACTTGCCGGGTGTACAGTTTTTTCTTTTTATCCCTAATTTTTGTCCGAACCTTTTTTATATTTTTTTTTGGTTCGCCGGGATGCCCATTTTTGCCTGGACTATTTTTTTCTTTTCGTCCAGCGGGTCTCTTATACGAAGTATTTTTTAACTGCGTCCGCATTCACAGGGGATGGAAAATCCTCGCCATCCATGGTTGTCAACAACAAGGCTCCGCCAGAGAAAACCTTCTTGACCACGAATGGACCTTCATAATTGGGTGTCCACTTGCCCCTACGATCGTTCTGAGGAGGAAGGATCCTTTTCAACACCATATCTCCCACATGATACACACGAGGTCGTACCTTTCGGTTAAAAGCACGCTTCATCCGCTGCTGGTACAACTGCCCATGACAAATGGTCGTCAGCCTCTTTTCCTCAATCAGGCTCAACTCCTCGTACCGAGTCCTTACCCATTCAGCTTCTTGCAATTTCACATCCATCAGGACTCTCAATGAAGGAATCTGAACCTCAACCGGTAGCACGGCTTCCATTCCATACACGAGTGAGAAAGGCGTTGCCCCAGTAGACGTACGCACCGAGGTTCGATACCCATGCAATGCAAACGGAAACATCTCGTGCCAATCTTTATAGGTCACAACCATCTTCTGCACAATCTTCTTAATATTCTTATTAGTTGCCTCGACCGCCCCATTCATCTTCGGACGATAAGTAGAAGAATTGTGATGCTCGATCTTGAATTCTTGGCACAGTTCTGCCATCATCTTATTATTGAGATTAGAACCATTATCAGTAATGATCCTTTCGGGAACCCCATATCTGCAAATGATGTCTCTTTTGAGGAACCTGGCAACGACCTGCTTTGTCACATTTGCATAAGAGGCTGCTTCCACCCACTTAGTGAAGTAATCAATTGCCACTAATATGAACCGGTGCCCATTCGAAGTCGTAGGCTCAATCTTTCCGATCATATCAATGCCCCACATAGCAAACGGCCACGGAGACGACATTAAGCTCAATGGATTTGGAGGCACGTGCACCTTGTCAGCATAAATCTGGCATTTATGACACTTCCGCACGAAATTGAAACATTGGGCCTCCATCGTCATCCAATAATAACCAGCCCGTAACAACTTTTTCACCATGGCATTCCCACTGGCATGGGTACCAAACGACCCGTCATGCACTTCTTTCATCAATTGGCTTGCTTCTTTTTCATCAACACATCTGAGCAAAACCCAATCAAAATTCCGCTTGTACAAAAACCCATCCTTGTTCAGATAGAACACCATGGCCAACCTCCTCAGAGTCTTTCGGTCCTTCTTGGATGCTCCCTCATGATACTCATGGGTTTCCAGATAGCGCTTGATATCGTAATACCATGGCTTCTCATCATCAGGCGCTGTGTCGACAACAAACACATAAGCCGGTCTATCCAGTCGTCCCACCTCAACACTAGGGAACTGATTCCACCACTGCACCTTAATCAAGGCGGCCAGAGTAGCCAAAGCATCTGCCAAAGGATTTTCCTCTCTCGGCACATGATGCAATTTCACCTTGGTGAAGAACGTCAACAATCTCCTCGTATAGTCTCGGTATGGAATTAAATGAGATTGATGCATATACCATTTCCCGTTAACCTGATTCACAACCAAAGCTGAATCTCCATAGATAACAAGGTTTTTGATCCGCAAATCAATCGCCTCTTCAATACCCAAGATGCAAGCTTCGTACTCAGCCATGTTGTTAGTGCACTCAAATGATAGCCGGGCAGCAAAAGGAATGTGGGATCCTTTCGGCGTAACCAAAACAGCACCAACTCCACTACCATTCACGTTAACGGCCCCATCAAACATCAAAATCCATTCGGATTCAGGGTCAGGCCCCTCCTCCGGGATCGATTCCTCACAATATTTCGATCTGAGAAACATGATGTCCTCATCAGGGAACTCAAACTTCATCGGTTGATAATCCTCAATGGGTTGCTGGGCGAGGTAATCAGACAATACACTCCCCTTTATCGCCTTCTGAGAAGTATACTGAATATCGTACTCAGTCAAAATCATTTGCCACCTCGCAACCCGTCCGGTCAATGCTGGCTTCTCAAAAATATACTTGATTGGATCCATCTTGGAAATCAATAAAGTGGTATGAACCAGCATATACTGTCTCAGTCGGCAAGCAGCCCATACCAAAGCGCATCAAGTTTTCTCGAGTAGTGAATATCTTATTTCACAGTCGGTAAACTTTTTGCTAAGGTAGTAAATCGCATGCTCTTTTCGACCAGACACGTTATGCTGCCCCAGTACACACCCCATAGACCCCTCGAGGACTGTCAAGTACAAAATTAACGGTCGTCCCTCTACAGGAGGCATCAGAATCGGAGGCTCCTGCAAATATTCTTTTATTTTTTCAAGTGCCGCTTGGCAATCATTATTCCACCTGACCGTTTGATCTTTTCTCAATAACTTGAATATCGGTTCACACGTGGCTGTTAGATGAGATATGAACCGTGAAATGTAGTTCAATCTACCTAAGAAACCACGAACCTCTTTCTCTGTTCTCGGTTCAGGCATTTCTCGTATTGCTTTTACTTTAGCAGGATCCACCTCGATTCCTCTTTCGCTCACAATAAACCCCAGCAACTTACCGGACCGCACTCCGAAAGTGCACTTGTTCGGATTCAACCTCAGTCTAAATTGTCTCAATCGGTCAAACAGCTTGGCCAGATCCACCAGATGCCCCTCTTCTGTTTGGGACTTTGCTATCATGTCATCAACATAGCATTCAATTTCATGATGAATCATATCATGAAACAAAGTCACCATGGCTCTCTGATAAGTAGCACCGGCGTTCTTGAGACCGAATGGCATCACTTTATAACAAAAAGTGCCCCATGGTGTGATGAACATTGTTTTCTCCATATCATCTGGCGACATTTTAATTTGATTATAGCCAGAAAAGCCATCCATGAAGGAAAACACCGAGAATTGAGCCGTATTATCTACCAACACGTCAATGTGAGGTAACGGAAAATCATCCTTCGGGCTAGCTCTGTTCAAATCCCAGTAGTCCACACACATTCTCACCTTTCCATCCTTCTTCGGCACCGGCACAATGTTTGCAACCCAAGGCGGATAATTGGTGACAGCTAGGAAACCAGCATCCAACTGCTTTTGCACTTCCTCTTTGATTTTCATGGCCATCTCAGGTCGAGTTCTGCGCAAATTCTGCTTCACCGGAAGACAGTCTGCTCTCAATGGTAACTTGTGCACAACGATATCGGTATCCAGCCCTGGCATATCTTGATAAGACCAGGCGAAGATATCAACATACTCTTTCAACAAGGCTACCATTCTACTCTTGACATTTGCCTCCAAAGCGGCCCCAACTTTCACTTCCTTTCTGACCTCGTCGGTACCCAGATTCACAATCTCGACTTGCTCCTCATGCGGTTGAATCACCTTCTCCTCTTACTTCAACAACCTGGCTAATTCCTCCGGCAGTTCACAATCTTCTTCGCCTTCTTCTTCGGCATGATAGATCGGATTGTCGAAGTCATATGAGGGTGTAACAGAATTGTTATCAATAAGATCCGAAGAATGATCGCATCTGCATGAATGTTGATTCATGCATTGCTTTAGAACCGGAGCGAAGCAAATTAAAAGGAAAATGAAAACAAACATTGCCATTTTTATTTATGTTTTTAAACTGCAAAAATAAATGAAAAACAGGGAACACCGCTTTTAATGAAAAAAACATCCTTTTATTTATGATGCAAATTTTGCAAAATGAAACACATGAGGTGGCCCTTACAATGAACCATTACGTTTCGGGCAAAACGTATGGCTTTCATGCAGACAAAATTGAAAAACAGGAAATATTACTCTTCACGTAGAGTGACAGTGATGATCCTTTCGGCCTTCCAGTCCTGGATCTCCATTCCTGGTATGCACGGTTTTATCCACTGATCAAGCTCACAGTCACTGTCGACCTCTTCACCCACCATACAGATGCGATCTGGATCCAGCATTCTAGCACTGGTGAACGTGAATGGCGGACGATGTCCTCTGCTCTGCCCAGATGAGCCTCGGTCCGGCTAATAACCAACCCCGAACCTATCTACTTTGGCAGCAATGTCAATCATCCTTCCCCAACCTGGGGCTTCTCCACTCTTCACCACCTCAGCAGCCTGCTTGTACGAAGAAATGGGCGGCTTTTTCTCCTCCTTGGCAAAGATAGCATTCTCCACCTTGATGGTTTCGAATGCTTGACTTGGTGTTTCAAATATCTCACCGTCCATTTCCACGTACTTGAACGATGACAAGTGGCTGACGAAGATGTCTTCCTCTCCGCAAGCTGTGATGACCTGCCCGTCCCAAATATACTTCAATTTCTGGTGCAAAGTCGAAGTCACTGCCCCAGCAGCATGTATCCATGGTCGACCCAACAGGCAACTGTATGTCGGCTGAATATCCATGACATAAAATACAAACTTAAACACCTTAGGCCCAATCTTCACAGGGAGCTCCACTTCCCCAAACACAGCCCTTTTAGAGCCATCAAATGCTCTAACCACCAGGTCCGTCGGCCTCAAGATCAACCCTTCACAATCCAGCTTTGCCAGGGCCTTCTTAGGCAACACATTGAGCGATGAGCCGGTATCCACCAACACGTGCGAAAGCACCGCTCCTTTACACTCCATGGAAATGTGTAATGCCCTGTTATGATTACGCCTGTCCACAGTCAAATCCAGATCAGTAAAACCCATCCCATGGCTGGCATTAACATTAGACACCACTGTCTCTAGTTGATTGATCGTTATCTCCTGGGGAACATAGGCTCTCTTCAATATTTTCAACAAAGCCTCTCTATTCCCCTCGGAGCTTAACAGCAATGACAAGATTGAGATCTTAGACGAAGTCTGCTGCAAGTGGTCAACAAGCTTATACTCTGACTTCTTGATGATCCTCAGAAATTCTTCAGCTTCATCATCAAGTTCTTTTTCCGACCCCACGGGCGCCGGTGTCATTACAGGAGTACCCTCGCTCACCACCTGCTTCCCTCTTGCCCTGGCTAAAGCCTCGACCTTATCTTTCTTTTCTTTTTCTCCCTCCCCACTCCTCAACGTGTCGGGTGCAAACAACCTTCCACTGCGAGTGAAACCACTGGGTCCGGCATTATCCACCTTTGAAACGGTGGTTTCACCTGCAGCCTGATCTTCCTGCTTCTCCCCATTACAATAAACCTCTCCAAGAGAGAGAGAGAGAGAGAGAGAGAGAGTGAGAGAGCGTGAGTGAGAGAGAGAGAGAGAGAAGGAATTGGCCCAGGTACCGTGATGGTAACTGGAGCCGCATCTGCCAGTACTGACAAATCGATCGGGTCAAAGTAAATGGTTATGATGGAAACATCCTCCTTCCCCAAATCAACCTTCTCAAACCTGAGACTTCCCTCATCTATCATTCTTTGGACAACCTCCCTCAATAAAACACACCCATCGGTAGCAACGGTGCATGCAGCACAACAATCATCACAACCTGGAAAGACCCCATTCTTTAGTAGTTGTCTCTTGACCTCAGTCAATGGAGTCTTCAACTGATCTACGTTCGTCAGCCCAATTCTCCTATCACCCTCCACAATTGCATTCACTCCCATTTGACCATGCGTCGGCATGGGATTAACATTAACATTTGGAGATGGTGCAAAATTGATGGCCTTAGAATCCACCAGGTCCTGAACAACATGTTTAAAAGCTTTACAATTCTCCATGTTGTGTCTAAGGGCACCCGAATGAAATTCGCATTTGGCATTTTCATCATAGTTGGCAGGCCTCTGGTCTGGTCTCAACGGAGCCAACGTCCTCAGCTGAACCAACCCCAAATCTTTCAATTTCTTCAGCAAGAATGAGTATGTCACAGGTGGCCTATCAAATTGACGATCAGTCATTCGCCCTCTCACCTGATACCCGGCCCTCTGCGGTCTCTGTTGAAATGGTTGTCGTTGCTGTTGCGGTTGTTGTTGTTGATGTTGTTGTGCAGGCTGATTATCAGTAGGAATTGTTACCGCAGCAGTGTGCTGGTAGTAACGATCCCTACCTTGTCCCCTCTGGGCATACACGGCACTCGTATCACCCTCCTTCTTACGTTGGCCATTACCAAAGGGTTTCTTCGATCCAGACGACGAAGCACTACCCTGTATCTTTCCCATCTTCAACCAGCTTTCAATGCTTTCCCCAGCCACCACTATGTCTGCAAAGTTGGTAACCGGGCATCCCACCATTCTTTCTGCAAACGTCCCCTGAAGGGTACCCATAAACAGATCAGACATCTCCCGGTCTACCAACGGAGGTTGAACTCTGGCAGCTAACTCTCTCCATCTCTGTGCATACTCTTTAAACCCTTCATTTGGCTTCTGAGACATACCCTGCAATTGGGTACGGCTAGGAGCCATGTCAGCATTGAATTGGTATTGTTTAAAGAATGCATCCCCCAGATCCTGCCAGCTCTTGATATCCGACGACCTCAATTTGGTATACCATTCCAGAGACCCACCAAACAAGTTGTCCTGGAAGAAGTACATCCAAAGCTTCTGGTCCATTGTATAGGCAGAAATCTTTCGGACGAAAGCCTGGAGATGAGTTTCCGGGCAAGAACTCCCATTGTATTTATCAAACGCAGGCGCTTTAAACTTCTGCGGGATTACAATCCCCTCGACTAGCCCCATGTTCGACATATTAACAACCCCAGGAGTAGCATAGCTTTCCAAAGCTCTGATCTTCTCTGCCAGCACCTGAATCTCTTTATTTGGCGGTTGAACACCCCACTGACCGAACTGTTCATTCATCATGGAGAACTGATCCGCTTCCTTATCTTCCAGGGCTTCAAGGAAAGGAGGAAACTGATTATCCTTCAGATTATTGCCCATAGGACCTGGTCCACCACCTGCAGCGAAACCAAAACCTCCACCGTTATTGAGCACCACATCAGCAGTAGTCTTCCTTCTGGGATCACCACCATCCCTAGAACCACCAAGACCATTGTTGGAAACACCCTCTAGATTGTTACCACTGTTGGCAGCCGAAGCCCGCTCGAGCTTTTCCACTTTCTCAACCAGTACCTTCTGCCCCAAGGCGAACCCTTGCATAACATTGATCAACTCTTCCATCTTCTCTTTCAGCTCGAGAATATCTGCGTTGGATGTATCCATCAGTTTGGATTTGTTGTGTCTGGTAGGATATCGGTGTGGACGTGCTACGTGCAAGGGAATGATTCTACGTGCGCGAGCAATGATTCCTGAAACAATCAAACACGTTAGAAGCTGATACCTGCAAAATAGAAGACATGTTATTATGATTATGCATGAATGCAATATCTATCCATATGAGGAACACTCTGTCTTTCGATCCTGGTTTCATCGAGACAGATAATAATTTGACAGCAACATTCTGACATCAATCATCTGGTTTCATCATACAGAGCAGAGAATTATGATTTAGCAAAGATATCACCCGACCATGTGTGTGCTGTGTCAGTGAAGCATGGCAAAGCACATAAAGCTTTGAGATCAATCAATGAATGATAATAACCACTGTATCAAAAGTGCACTATACGTGCAAGAGTCATACATCAAGCTGATACAAATCAAATCACAATTCTCCAGAAACAGAAAGGAAATACAAGCAAGTGAATTTCGTCAACATGCCTGACGGTAATCCACACATAACAACAAAAGTCTAATCTGCAGAAGGTCCCACAGAAGGCCCTACATCATCAACCATCTTGGTAAACTTCACGGCGAACCTGAGCTCAGTGTTCTCCTGCTGCAGTCTTCCCACCTCCTTCTGGTGAATCTTCATCGGAAATAATGATCCCTCTCAGCAAGATAATGATCTCTCTCAGCCATAATCTTCGCTTTCTCCGCTTCCTATTCTGTGGTAAGGACTTTGGCTCTAGCTTCCCTCTGAGTCTTCACAAGGATTTGTATTCTCTTCTCATCTTCAATGACCTTCAAAGCTCTAGCCAACTTCTCCTTGGTAATGTCATGCTCCTTCGTAGATGACTCCAAAGCTTGGCTGACCTTACGATAATAGGCGGTGTCTATCTCAAAACACTTCACCGCAAGAGCATGTCTCTTATCCTGGTCTTCTATTTTCCCTTTGATTTCCTGATTAGCCATTAGGATTCTAGCAACACTCATCTCCAACTCAGTCTTCTCTGCATGCAGATGATCTCTCTCCCTCTTCATCTCAAGGAACTCTTCCATATTGACAGAAGAACGGGATTCCTCAATCAGCGGATACCAAAGATCACCCACAGGAAATGGTAGACGAGTGAGCTCAACTCTCCTTCTGAGCCAATCATCAAACAGAGGAAAAGACCTACTATTAGCTCTACCAAAAGGAATCTTGCCTTTCCTCTGAACATTACGCCACGCCTCAGATACTATCTCCAATCCTGACCGGTTTCTCTCAACAGGGAAATAACAAGAGTCCTGAATCTCATACTCGAGAGGAGGAACCTCCATAGCAAATCCCCTTTGTCTCTTAAGAAGCGTCGGGTTATAACTGATACACCCTTGAACTCCTATAAGAGGCACATTAGGAAAACTCCCACAGCTGCAAATGAAATCTCGTCCAGCCTTATCAATGTGAGTCCAAGCTATGTCCTTGACTCGCAAACCCATCAACTTGGTTGCCCAGCTGACCGTATGGTCAAGAAGAACAAAGGCACCCCTGGTAGGCAAATATCCCATGAACCACTTGTATAACAACTGAGCACAACACCTAATCAATCCCCCACGCCGCTTCTCATTCCTATTATGGACCGAGTAATAGACATCCCCCACCAAGGTAGGAATGCGATTCCTCTGAGCGAACACCCGGATGGCATTAATGTCTACAAAGTTCTTCTGATTAGGGAACAAGATGATTCCATAGATGCTCACAGCAAGCAGAGCACAGACAACCCTCCAATTACCCAAAACAACATACTCCTTGGCTTTAGCCTCCAAGAAACTCAAGTGAAAACTGGGCAACTTTCCCTTCTCCTTCAAACCTCCTTTAGTCACTTCCTGGCTCAAATAAAGAGCGCGAGAGATCTCACCCACATTTGGTTCTTCCTTAGTGGCAAAGAAAGGAGCCTGGTTTCTGATCTGAATACCCAGGATGCCGGTATAGTCCTCCATCAAAGGCCCCAACAAGTAATCCGGGAAAACGAAACACCTCAAACCAGGATCATAAAACTGGAGAAAAGTATGGATGGCGTCCCTATCCTCATCTGTGAGCCTGAAAACCATCTTCAGAATACCACCATAAACCTCACGGAACATCCCCACATGGTCAGGAGTGATCAATGCTATCATACCCTTTAACACGCTGATCTCGGGATCGAAGAAACTGTATACAACATCAGCTTTCAAGTCAGTCCTCATATCTGGAACATGGATGTCTCTCAACCAGGATCTCGATCAAGAATGTACCCTGCATATGGATAAACATGAGTTAGATGCGGATAAATGCAAAATGTGAATGATGTTGATGCATGAATGCAATGCACTGTGCCATCCTCTAAATCATCTGAACATCAACTGTACGAAAGCCTTGGTCTCTGAACTGATCACAACCATCTGAGGGACTGAATAACCATAAATCCAACTTGGGAGATTCCGAAATAAACGAAACCAGAGGACATATCACCATCATCACCAGAAAATCACCGATTTGATAACAACAAAATCATCTGTATCAACCCAGGGAATCCTGAAATAAACGGATCCCCACTGATAAATACCGCGGACAGAACTCCGGCGTCTCAGAAATAAATATCCATGATCCAACTGAACCAGAGTCACCATCAAATAGTCACCAACAGAACAGGCATCTGTAGGAATCAACCCTCCCCTCACAGGTGAATTCTAACAAGGTCATCCTAAGGCGGATAATGGTCTCGACAATCGGACAAGATACTCAACGGGTTTGCCCTTTCAGGTGTGCCGTTGCAGCTCTCATAAGATCGTCTAACCCAAAGATCCGGGAAAGAACGGTCACCGAAGTCAACAACTCCAAAGAGATAAAACTCAACCATAGTGGAAACTCCACAAGGAAGAGCCCTCTCAGAAGAACCTCGTTCGGCTTGTGGTATGTCACGTCGCAACAATCATGTTAACCCAACATGTGAGGAACGTGAGACCACGCTAATCCTAGGTGTATACTCGGGTCTGGGTTTTAGCCCCACTCAGAACACCCACCCCAAATCAAAGGAACCAAACCTGTACAGAATCCAGCACAATGATAATATGATGCATGCAAACATATACGCAAATATATACAGTCACAGTATATTAATCATAAATGCAATAAATAGAACAGCAAAAGCAACCAAAACTACCCTAGAGAGCGCTAGGAGTGACTCGCTTAGGGAAGATGGACCAGCAAAAGGTCAACTTCTAGTCCCCAGCAGAGTCGCCAGCTGTCGCATACGCGAAAAACAACCGGCGGGAAAAAACAAAGCAAACAGAGCCGCCACCGTGCGTTATTTATCCCAAAGAAGGGAAAGGAAACCCTCGAAGTAAACCTGGAAAGGAATGGTCTTACGACCGGAGATTACAAGGTACGGGAGTCGGTTACGCAAGGGGAAGGTATTAGCACCCCTCACGTCCGTCGTACTCGACGGGATCCACGCTCAAGAGAATAGAATAAGGTTGCTAAATAACTGCTCAAAAGAATGCACACACACTGGAATAAAACACAGATGGATGAAGACGGAGGAAGCGGACTCGGCAGGATGTCGCATCTTGGGCCTACGTAGTTTGTCGGAACAAACATAAGAGTCGACGTAGTTCGGGGAAATGGGAAACAGGATCGCTAGGATATCGCATCCTATGCCTACGTATCTCATCTGGAATGAGAATCAGAGCTGTCGTAGTTCGGCTAACGCACGCCGAAACAAAACACAACACAAAGACGCTGAGACGTCAAAATAAACACACAAAGGAAACAGACTGCCAATGGCTGGTCTTACGTCCGACTCCGAACAAAAGAAATGCAAACAACACAAGGAAACTGAATGCCAATCAATGGGCTTACATCAGACTCCACAAACAAACAACAACAGTAGGAAACGGAATGCCAATCGCTGGGCTTACATCCATCTCCTAACACACATAACACAAAAGGGTTGAAAAAAGAAAAAGGGCGCCCGGAGAGATCTCGCACGATCTCCTGCCTACGTACCTCATCTGGTATGAGGATCAGGGCGACGTAGTTCCCCTTAACAGGGGAGAAACTTCCTTCTAACCAGAGACCGAGGGAATAACGAAGTAAAAGGGAGACTGACTCGAGCCTAATAGTTGTTATACAATCCACAATAGCCCTAGGTTGAGGTATCTAATCAAGATTTTGACTCACACAAGAAGTGAGTCAACTCAAGTCCTAATTCTACATACGTTCAACTTCCTCGAAAGTTAAACGTACGATTCCTACAGAAAAGGAGGTGAGAAGCAAAAGCAGATAAACATCAAAAGCAATCACCATACGCTATATGCAAACAAGCGGCTCATACAAGGCTGGGCTTTAGTCAAGGGGTCATATCAACCTCGACAAACAAGCCAACACTGGAAGGGGTGTATGATGCTCTTAACCACTGACATTGACCTTCAGGGTGAGCAGATGAAAGGTAATGAGGGTAAGACCTCATAGCTCTTAACCCTGGCCTGGGTGAGCTTAAGACAAAGAAGGTGTGGGGGTCCAGAATGAGGGACCCTATTCCACCTGACTGACTCTATATACAAGATTTTGGGTGTTTATTCAAAATGCGTCAGCACTTAGTGTGAGCAAAGTGAAAGACTCAACTGAATAGTAGGGGATGGATTGCACATCCCTTCTATCTGCCAATTTCCTCTTCACTTAGGAGGACTTGAAGTACATGGCACAAATATAAACAATCACAGACATTGCCTCTTAAGGAGGACTTCAGCCAAATGCCTGCCAAACATAAACGACAGGGCTTCCAGACTACATGGAGTTAGAGAGATTACCTAAGTGGTATGCCAACCACAAGCAAAGCAAAGCAACTCAAGTAATGAGTTAAAGCTACTAAAGTACCTGTAAGAAAATCAAACAAGTCATTATTCACATTCAGACAACCCAAACAATTAACAACAGTTAGACATTCCCAATATGTACAACATGTAAGCCATAAGAGGCAAACACTCAAGTGAGTTAGCCACCAAAGGACCTACAACATAACCAAGGGTTAGCAAACAAAGCAAAATCATCTCAAGCAAGGAGATCACATCATCCATTAGAACTAATTGCTTGAATTGTGAGTACAAACCCCTGGGGCAAAGCCTGGGGTCAAGGGCAAAGTAAAAAGTCAAAACAGCAACCAATATTCAACATAAATCTCATTTAAACAAGTAAGAACATGTCCTAAAAAGGACCAAGTCTAAAGCATCAAGCAAAGTCATTACATGAGCAACATATGGCAAAGGCAATTACAAAGCACACAATTGGACATCAAGAATCAAAATTCCATATTAAAATAGAAATGAATCAAACAATCATGAAATTTTTTATGTGCACACAACATGTTAAACACAATCATCATGCCAAAAATTAGAATCAACATAGCTCAATTGGCCTAGAAATGAAAATGCCCAAGTATGACATCAAATTGTGTGACACACATTGTCACACCATACAATCATGTGTCTAAAACAGAGATGAAAAATGATAAAAATGCACAACCAAGTCTCAAAAATCATGCAACATGTTGGGAATCAGCATACCAAATTTCAAATCAATTGGCCAATGTATGATCATTTCACAATAGAATGAATGAAGCATGTCACATTTGCATACAAGTTCAAATAACAGTCCACAATTAAAATTCCAGAAATGATAAAATCATGAAATCAGCATCACAAAATAATAGACATCCATATGAACATGTAGCAAAAAATTTGGATTTATTTGGATCAATTTCAATTTGTTATGATTTTTGGAAGTTGGAGAAAATATTGGAATAATGTGAATCATGCATAAGAAAAATATGGAGGGAAATGAAATGATTTGGTTAATTTGAAAATATGCTGGAGGCTAGAATCGAACCGTGTGTGCAAGTGAAAATAAGCGCTGAACAAAATAAATCCCAAATCTGCAATCGCCAGGAATCGAAGAGAGGTAATGGTCAAAACACTGCACTTCACTAATTGAAGTGGCAGCCTGGTCAGCAGTCAAATGCCATGCGTGGACACGGTCAAGGAACGGTAGCCTATGGATTTGCCACGAAGCGCTTGCGTGGACACACGCTGGATAAACCCTAGCGCCAACAAGGCCTGTTACAGACGGCGGCTGGTATGGTGGTTTCCACCGTCTTCTTCGTGAAGACGGCGGAGCTACAGTGATCTCAACCAAAATAATTTCCAGAACTAAGCAATATGTACATCATTGGAAAGCTCTTATCAAGCACAACATGGATCGAGCAATAATCTGGCCTAAAACTCAATGAATAAAGAGAATCGAACCAAAACATTTTTGCATCCAAAACTTCAAATCGTCATAACACAGTCAATACTTCACCATTTTTCATGAAATTTATATCAAGATGCTCAACATGGAAAGCTCTACAACATTATGTGCATAAAAAGGAGAAATAAGAGGTTCGAAATTCCAACCTCTTGAAGAGCAGACACTGGAAACAAGCGATTCAAGGCCTTGCAAGTGTCTAAATCCAATCCTGAGATGATATTATGAAGCTTTGTGCGTGAATTGAAGCTTGAAACGAACTTGATCTTGATTAATTTGCCACTTCCATCTTCATGTTCTTGAGCTTGCACAACTTGATTTCTACTCGAATTCTTCAATCAAGGCTTGATCTGCACTCAATGATGATCAGAGAACACGAATATCCAATAAAATTCAAGTGCTATGTGGAAAAAAATCAAGTTTCAATTGAGAGAAAAATTTGGAGGGAAGAGAAATTTTGGATCTAGAATGTTCAAAACTGTGAAATTCTGTTACAATTATCTATTTATATGACATGTTAATTATGCTACTAATCACACTTAAGCTTGGCTAATGAAATTTTAATGAAAAATGAAGTGTTATGCACAATTGGAAAATTCACCCTATGCATGGTGAATGAACGTGAACAATACCACATGCATGATCAAAATCACTTAAAATCATCTCATGCACATGTTGGAATTGGAATTTTGTTCATATGATGCACCAAATTTGAATTTGGTATTTTCCCTCCAAAATGAGCATGCATGGCCAAATGATTATATGAGACAATTTCATGCAATGCCATGATATATTTGGAAAATATGAGTCATAAGGAGCATAATGCAAAAAGAGGCACTCATTTTGGAGCTTTGGTTCAAAAGTTATGGCTTGTTGAAGTTCCATGCACCCTTGGCAATCATTTGATCATAATTCTTCAACCATTCATCAGATACTCATGATCTTGGACTTTTTGGAAATGGGAGAGAAAGATCTTAAACTTTTATGTTGGACAAAATTTCATTTTAAGCTTATTTGATGTTGGAAAGTCAAGTTGAAGATGGTCCAAAAACTTACTATTTTTGGAAACTTGAAATTATAGGTCACTTTCCATTTTGGGAAACTTTTGACTTGACCTCAAAATCTTCAATATATGTGTTTGACATGATGAATAAACCTCTTCAAGACATGAATGAAGTGTCTCAAACCATTTCTCCCCCTCCTAGCCCTCAGTTGACTTGAAAATGCACTGTGGACTTTGAGCCTCTACCACCTGAGGAAATGGCTCAGAAATGAACCCCTAGCTCCAATAAGCTCTCCACATGACCATGTGATCTCCATCTCAATAGAATACTTCACTTCCTTTAAAATCCCTGGTTGGAATAGAAGATTGATTAGGGTTGACCAGAGGTCAAAACCCTAATCCAAAGGAACTTGAGCAAGCACAATGGAGCCCTTGAGGATGACATAACCATGATGATGGTAACATATCCTTGCAGGCAAGATAATGCTCAACCTATGAAGTATTAGGAAAACCCTAATTGAAGTGCACACCCTCAGGTAGTTGGAAATCAGTCCATAGAAACCCTCAAGCTTGAATCATGCAGCCTCTCATCTTCTGAAAAAGACTTTGGAGGATGACTTCAATATTTCCACATGATATGCAATATGCAAATGCCTAATGTCCTAAAACATGAAATGCAATATGTTAAACTAGTCCCAAGAAGAGGAGGGCAAATTTTGAGGTGTTACACCATGAACTTCCCCATTTACTCACATGGCGGGCGCCATGGAGGGGTGGCGGACGCCACCTTTGAATTCCACATTCCCACTAAAGAGCAGTTGAAGGGCATCCCGGTCTTTGCATGTTGTTGAATTCCTCTAGAAATAGGTCGTTCTAGTTCACTTCAAAATCATCCAACTTAATTTATAACACTAAGACTATAATATAATCTGTAAAAGCGGTAATCCGTCACATCGAGGGGTTATCGCACCTTAGTGTAATTGAGTTGGAGCACTTTGATTTTGCCGTCATCTTTATTTTCAAAGTCAAAGGTTCATTTACTTCCTTGTACCAGACTTAAAGCCTCCATTTGGAGAAGGTTCTAATTTAATCGCCTTTTCATTTTACTTGTCATGCCTTACTTTATTTAATTCCTTGTCATGCTTTACTTTATTTAATTTCCTGCCATTATCTTTACTTTATTTAATTTCCTGCCATTGTCTTTACTTTATTTAATTTTCTGCCATTGTCTTTACTTTATTTAATTTTCTCGCCATTATCTTTATTGCTCGTTTTAATTTTTTTACATGCTTTACTTGTTCTTCACGCCTTACATTCTAAACTTCTTTTCATCATGTTCAATATCGTTGTATTTGTTTGTATTACCATGTCTGGCTAAATCTTTCAGAGGTTAGAATGTAAGGATCGCGGTTAAAGAGATGTTTCACATATTGCATCTGTAGAAATGCTTTAGGGGCTGTTTTGATATTTAATTCGAGTTTTCTAAAAACAAACTTCGTTAATTTTAACTACTCAAGGAGTGCGAAAGCACCTTGGCTTAGTTAACTAGGAATTTTTATCACTTTAAGGAAAAACGATTTTTCAAACTGTTTTCGGACGCGTTGATAGATTTAAAATCAGGAAACTCCTTGGTGTCGCAACCTGAAAAATGGAATGCGAAAAAAAACAACCGGCGAAGAAAGACAGGAGAGTCGCCACCGTGCGTTAATTATCCCAAAGGAGGGAAAGGAAACGCTCGAAGTAAACCTGGAAAAAGGAAAGGACAAGACAGGGTCTCGCAACCAAATCTTGGGTTCGGGAGTCGATAATGCGAAGGGAAGGTATTAGCACCCCTACGCATTCGTAGTACTCTACGGGATCCACTTTTGCAGTTCTTGTCTAAAGGGTGTGGGTTTATCTAATGTGTTATTTACTAAAAAAATGGGTCAAAAGAAAATGACTCGCATGGATGTCGCATCCACTGCATACGTATCTTATCTGAATATGAGAATCAGAGTCTTCGTAGCTCGGCTACCTAGGGGTTAAGGGTAATTGTGCTCGCTAAGACATCGCGTCTTATGCCTACGTATCTCATCTGGAATGAGAATCAGAGCAAGCCGTAGTTCGGCTAACTACGGGGTTATGAATTGGGTTTTGGACGAACGACGTCACTACGCAATCTACCGGATGCTCGACCTTTGGAGACTTACTCGCCTGTAGTAGAAGGAGTTAACGTGTTGCTTTGGGTTTTAAGGTTTGGGGGATGCTCAAGGGAAAAAGGGCAGTCCTCGACGAAGGAACCGCGCTACCTGTGGGGATACGAATACATACAAAACAAACATGCATAAAGTAAATGAGCCAACAAGGCAATCAGAATAAATCTCCCAAATGGTATCCCACGAGCAAAGTGGAATATCCAGCGAGCTATCCCTGCAAAAGTCATGTGAGCCTTCACAAAAACTCAACAAAAGGGTTAGTGAAACACGATAAGGATTAAGCATTCAAGGCATTATTTATACATTCATATACATTTAAAACCCGTGGGCAAAAACCTAATGAAATTCATCCATCATACCTCATACATTCAGATGATCCAAATTAAGAGCATAAAGGTAATGGGAATAAGGGCAAACTTGATTGGAGAGCTTGATTGAAATTGAGTTGCACCCGTGAGGTTTACAAAACAATCTTTAGGGTTTATGTGAGGCAGAGGTGATTCTGTGCAGTTGAGTTCCCTTCAGGGTTTGGAGGTTGCTCTGAGTTCTCTATCAGGTTTCTCTCCAGGTTTTGTCTAGGGTTTTGTTCCAAGGAAACCTCAGAGTATTTTGCTTCTCTTCCTTTTTCTCAAGTGAAGCCTTGGTATTTATAGACTAATATTGGTAGCTTAGTGGGCTTTTGAGAGAGGTCCAAGTTTGAGATTTTTTATTTATTTATTTATTAAATTTTTTTTTTCGTTTTCTTTTATCATTTTTTTTAAAATAAAGTTTCTTGGATCTGATTCTGATTGACATGATGAAATGCAATATGAAATGTTAAATGACCTAAAAATGAATGCATGAATGAGGAGGGCAAATTTTGGGGTGTTACAGCTGCCCCTATTCGATCATCAGCTAACCCGAGCAGGATGAAAGCGAACAGCTTATCAGACAAACAGGGTGAGCTGTGATTGAATACCAAAGACAGACCGAAAATTTACGCTCTGAGAACACCACAAAAATGCTGAAATACACTGCGCTGTTTATTTTTCTTCCGATCCTCTGGCTAAATCTGAATCAGTCTTCTGACTTAATCTGGAGTTTCAATCCTCTGGCTGAATCTATACTCAATTTAGTCCTCTGGTTGGATGTTAATTTTGATCCTCGGGCTGGATACGGTTTCAATCTTCTGGCTAGATCTTCTTCGATCTTCTGGCTAGATCTTCTTCGATCTTCTGGCTAGATCTCCTTTGTTTCGATTCTCTGGCTGAATCTATTTTCTTTGATTCTCTGGCTGAATCTACTTCGATCTTCTGGCTAGATCTGAATTGTTTCGATTCTCTGGCTGAATCTATTTCCGGTCTTCGGGCTAGACCTGACTTCGATCTTCTGGCTAGATCTTCTTCGATCTTCTGGCTAGATCTGAATTGTTTTGAATTCTCTGGCTGAATCTATTTCCGGTCTTCGGGCTAGACCTGACTTCGATCTTCTGGCTAGATCTTCTTCGATCTTCTGGCTAGATCTGAATTGTTTCGATTCTCTGGATGAATCTATTTCGATCTTCTGGCTAGATCTGAATTGTTTTGATTCTCTGGCTGAATCTATTTTCTTTGATTCTCTGGCTGAATCTACTTCGATCTTCTGGCTAGATCTGAATTGTTTCGATTCTCTGGCTGAATCTATTTCCGGTCTTCGGGCTAGACCTGACTTCGATCTTCTTGCTAGATCTTCTTCGATCTTCTGGCTAGATCTGAATTGTTTCGATTCTCTGGCTGAATCTATTTCCGGTCTTCGGGCTAGACCTGACTTCGATCTTCTGGCTAGATCTGGATTGTTTTGATGATAAATTCCCATCATCAGGATCTCGCATCTAGGGCATGCGCTGGTTGACCCTTTTTCGAAATCTACAGTCTTCATGTTAGATATGCAGCTTCGAGAATATTCCACTTTTGGGCTTCGTACATATTCTTCAGGCTAGAACATGTTATAACGACTTTTCGATTAGACTTTATTTTTTTAATGCGATCCGCGGGCTGGATCCTCTTGTAGGTTGATTTTTTGTTGAGCTGTCAATCTATTCCTCCAGCTGGCTTGCTGGGGAAATAACGCTCGTAGTCGACTCTCTGGCTGAATCTTCAAAATGACCCTCAGGCTGGATCACTCGCGCTTGATCCTCTGGCTGGATCTCATGACTTTGGTTGTAAAGTAATTCTTCAGTCTGCTTGGAAGAACCTGTTTATCAGCTTATGTGTATGCTTGATATGATATGCATGCAAATGCAAATGTTATGCATGGTGCAAAAGAAAAAAAGAAATCTGCTTGGGGAAGCAACTATGGCAGGGAGCAGATCGCTGTATCAATCCTTGAATGCTCTGTGGGGAACGATCCGTCTACCGGGACCGGGGAGCCACCGAAAATAAATCGGCCTTTTTTGAAAAGTTGACCTTGCTGGGGAAGTATCAACTATGGAAACTTTGATTGACGAGGCTCTGCGAGGAGAGTCTGTGAGGAAAGCACTTCTTGGGGAAATGTCGTAGGAATCGACCTTTGCTGGGGATATGAACTTGCTAATCGTCCTCAGCCTGGGGATTAAAACAAATCTGTTAAAAATAATAATCTGCTTGGGACGATATGAACACTGGGAACACCACCCTCTTGTCTGTTAGGTATGCGACTACTCCGCTGTTGCTGGGAAGATACAGTCTGGCACTGTCGACTCCGGTGGGGATATACAGTCTGGATACTGTCAACTCTACTGGGGATATACAGTCTGGATACTGTCAACTCTAATGGGGAACCTGCTCTGTAGAGGAGAGGCTTTGTCAACCGCTTAGGGGTGAGGATTCATGACTTGGCATCCGGTTCTTGTGACCTGTAACCAAAAAATACACGTATGCCCCGGGGAATTACTCGGTTTGAATTCACCGTCCGGGATTAAGCACATTCAAAGCAATTTTGACTGTTTTCCTGCGCAAGTCATATGCAAAAGCCACCATTACATTCAGATGCAATATGTTTCCTTAAGAATTCAGACATCTTTTGCAAACAAAGTGATAAATGAAAAGTAAAGAGGCTTTTTAACTGAATTATTCGACTTTTGTTGGTTGAAAAATTTATGCCAGGAATAGGCGAGTACATCAGGAAGCTGATCCCTGGAAAGAGGCGATCGCTATAAATTGAACAAGAGAAACTATCATAATGGCAATGTGGAAACGGGGTCCCACCGAGTTTCGACTCTGCTATGACTCGTATGTCCTCAAGATGCTCTGCTCATCTTGCTTTCTGAAGTGGATGATTAGTCGATCTTTTACCTTCGAAGATTGCCGGATTGAATGAAACGGTGATATAACACGGATGAACTCAGATCGCAGTTATTCGCTTATTCCCTAATTTTTGCGTGGACCGCCCTTTTGGGTTTTCAATCCACCGGGATACCCTTTTTTGCCTGAGCCGCCCTTTCGGGTTTTCGACTCACCGGGTGTACATTTTTTTTTGATTTTTATATCCCTAATTTTTGCCCGAACCTCTTCATTCTCTTTTTTGGTTCGTCGGGATGCCCCTTTTTTGCCTGGACTATTCTTTTTACTGTCCAGCGGGTCTATTTTATGCGAAGTACTTTTTAACTGGGTCTGAGTTGACAGGGGACGGGAAGTCTTCGCCATCCATGGTTGTTAGCATCAGAGCTCCGCCAGAGAAAACTCTTTTAACCACGTATGGACCCTCGTTGTTCGGTGTCCATTTGCCCCTGTGATCTGTGTTGGGAGGAAGAATTCTTTTGAGTACCAATTCACCGACTCGATACTCCCGAGGGCGCACTTTCTGATCAAACGCTCTCTTCGTCCGTCTCTGATATAGCTGGCCATGGCATATAGCTGCTAGTCTCTTTTCCTCAACTAGGCTTAGCTGATTGTATCGAGAACGGACCCATTCTGCTTCGTCCGACTTCATTGTTGGTGCAGGGAAAAGTTATTCTGGCACAAAATGGCATATGAACCCCCTCCGGTGTGATCAACACTGCACCAACTCCGCGACCATTGACGTTGACCGCCTCATCAAACATCATAATCCATTTGGATTCAGGGTCAGGCCCCTCCTCCGGGAGTGGTTCCTCGCAATCTTTCGATTTGAGAAACATGATGTCCTCATCAGGAAAGTCGAACCTCATAGGTTGGTAATCATCAATCGGTTACGCGACAAGATAGTCTGACAAGACACTTCCTTTGATGGCTTTTTGTGAAGTGTATTGGATGTCATACTCTGTCAGCATCATTTGCCACCCAGCAACCCTGCTGGCTTTTCAAAAATATACTTGACTTGATCCATCTTTGATATCAATAGAGTCGTGTGAGTCAAGATATACTGTCTTAGTCGGCGAGCAGCCCATGCCAAAGCGCGGCAAGTTTTCTCGAGCAGTGAGTATCTTTGTTCACAGTCGGTAAACTTTTTGCTAAGGTAGTATATTGCATGCTCTTTTCGACCTGACTCGTCATGCTGACCGAGCACACAACTCATTGACCTTTCTAACACAGTCAAGTACATGATCAACGGTCTTTTCCTCTCGGCCTGTAGACTGGCCCCGATCTTGATCTCTTTCTTGTCGTCTTCGGTACCAATGTTGATGGTCTCAACCACCTCCTGATAAGGTGTGATAGCTCGGTCCTCCTGTTTCAACAACCTGGCTAACTCCTCAGGCAATTCACAATCTTCCTCAACCCCTTCTTCGGCTTGATAGATAGGATTGTCGAAGTCATACTTGGCCATAGCAGTGTCGTTAGTAGTGAGATCCGGGTGATCAGTTTTACGAGGTGTTTTTTGGAAAGAAAAACGAAAAAGAAACATGAAAAAGAAACATTGTCGTTTTTGTAAAAGTAAAAATAATTGAAAGAAAGAGAACACAAAATTGTTTGCAAAAGCTGTCCTTTGTTGATGATGAAAATAATTGCGAAATATAACTAAATGGATGGCCCTACAGATGAGTCATTACACCTTGGTCAAAGTGTAAGACTTTATTATGCATGTGATAAAAGGAAAACAATAAAAATGACCCCTTCAGTAGAGTAAACCGGACGACTTTTTCAGACGACCAATTGTCGAGCTTTTCTCCTGGGGCACACGGGTGAATCCAGCTATCTAAGTCACAGTCGCTGTCAGCCTTGTCTTCATCTGCAGCATTGACGGTGTGGGGAGAAACCAAACCCCCGCTGGAGAAAGTACCGGCTTCATTTGTAACACCCTTCTAAAATACCCCAATAATTAATTAAAACAACAAAATATGAATCAGAGTAGATATGCAATTTCAGGGTGTCACACTTGGCACTTCACACCATTCACCAAAATAACTTGTCATGCTCATTTATTAATCACAATAAAACATTGCACAATTCGCAGCGGATAGAAATCTAACAACATGCAAACCATGTAACACATTTCATGTAAAATTGTTCAACAACCAAAATTGAAAACAAAGTAAAACATCCTGTCCCGATGTTACATATACCAGAGCATGACCCACTAAGGAACTACACTAGACTCCAAGCACTAGCTTCTACTCAATCACTGCTCGTTACCTGAAACATAGTTGTAAGGGTGAGTTCGTCAATCGATATAATAAGCATTATAAAATATCATGTAATGCTAAGTAAATTAACACATTCATCACCCTAATCATATCACACATTCAGCAACGGCAACATCAACTCATAATCATACTCAACACAAACACAAAACACACGTATAATATTGGAATACATCCATTCATATTATACGCCATACATACATTATGAAATGAGACTCCATGCATGCGGTACCGACTATTCGTGAACACATAGTTCAACCTCACCGATCAAACCCAGATACGGCTACCAAGCTCACTAGTCCCACTCATTTGAGACCTAGTGACTCCCTCACTAATTCCTCACCATGGGAATTAGCTACCACCATAAAGGCTATACTATGCACGCTAAATCACCTAGCATGCAAACATCAACAACAATCCACAATGGACATATGCTCACACTCTAAGCCATAAACAGTCCATCCACAATTGCATACATAATAGATATATTCACAGCATTATGCATACCATCATACATCATCAGCATATTTATCACAGAATCATATCATGTCATGCCAAATAATAAATCACAGTATTAACACACTTTACTAATACCTATACTGCTCAAAACAACGGGAAATGATCCCTACTATATCATACATCAGCTAAATTACATCACTCAGCTGAAACGACCAAAACTGCACAACAACAGCTCAGAAAAATCAAACTTCTGCCCATACACGTATCCCTCATGCCCATACGCGGATGGCACATTTCCTAGCCAAGCCCATACAATATGTACACATAATTCCATTCCAAAACGTACACAATATTTAAATATCAATTTTTCACTTTTCAAACAGTGTTAACCTGTTAACGCAATTGGTTAACCTGTTAACGCAAGACAGAATACAAATTTTACAGTATTTCAACAGTGTTAACCGGTTAACGCCCTGGGTTAACCTGTTAACGCAAGACAGAATGCAATTCTAACAGTATTTCAACAGTGTTAACTGGTTAACGCCCTGGGTTAACCTGTTAACGCAAGACAGAATGCAATTCTAACAGTATTTCAACAGTGTTAACCGGTTAACGCCCTGGGTTAACCTGTTAACGCAAGACAGAATGCAATTCTAACAGTATTTCAACAGTGTTAACCGGTTAACGCCCTGGGTTAACCGGTTAACGCAAGACAGAAGGCTGTTCCTGCGCTAACAACGAACAGAATGCAGAATTACCCGCATTTTTCGCCGTTGGAGGACTTCCGGACCTCCGATTTCGATTCCGTAAAAAGCTACACGTCCAGAAAATTATGACTCATCTAAATATAGATTCATTCACAGTTTAACGTAATTTATTCATCACAATTCAAGGGTATTTATCAAAACCTAATAATTCCAATTCAAGCCAATTAAGGATTTCAACCTAAAACATGTTCCTACCCATTGACCCAATCATACTAACCCATAATAATAAGGATTTCCCCCCCTTACCTGAGTTAATCCGGCAAATCCTTTAACTTCAAGCTTTTCCCTTCTTCAACCCTTTTTCTCTTGCTCTTCCTTTTTGCCCTTTTTCCACTTTTTAGTCGCTTCTCTGTTTTCACGTGTAAAAACCTTTTTACTAAATGGGACTCTTTACTGATTCCAAAAATCGTTCCAATTCCAACTTTATTATTCCAATAATAATAATCCAATAATATTCCAATTATTTAATTAAATTAATAAATATACTAATAATAATATATATGAATGGTTTATCTTTTATTTTGAAAAATAATACCCTCTCATTCATATTATCATCATAATATACTATTAAACTTAAATTAAATAATTATCATATTTTATCGGGGTGTTACAACTCTCCCCCACTAAAAGAGTTTTCGTCCTCGAAAACATACCTCAAGCGAATAACTCTGGATAAGACTCCTTCATCTGACTCTCAAGTTCCCAAGTCACATTGCCACCTGCTGGTCCTCCCCAAGCTACCTTTACCAAAGCAATCTCTTTACCCCGCAACTGCTTCAACTCTCGATCCTCGATCCTCATAGGTGATGTTTCAACAGTCAGGTTATCTCTCACCTGTACATCGTCTACTTGGACCACATGCGACGGATCAGGAATGTACCTCCTCAACTGAGACACATGAAAAACCTCATGCAAATTCGCAAGTGACGGCGGTAAAGCGATACGATTGGCTACCTCCCCTATCCTCTCCAAAATCTGATAAGGACCAATAAATCGAGGTGTCAACTTCTTCGACTTCAAAGCTCGACCAACCCCAATTATCGGAGTAACACGAAGAAACACATGATCTCCCTCTTGAAACTCAAGTGACTTCCTCCTCTTGTCGTGATAACTCTTCTGACGACTCTGAGCAATCCTCATCTTCTCCTGAATCATCTTAATCTTTTCCGTAGTTTGTTGAACAATCTCCGGTTCAACCACAGCACTCTCACCGGACTCATACCAACATAAAGGTGTCCGACATCTCCTACCATACAAAGCTTCAAACGGTGCCATACCAATGCTCGAATGAAAACTATTGTTGTAGGTAAACTCAATCAAAGGTAAATAACAATCCCAAGCACCTCCCTTTTCCAAAACACAAGCCCTCAAAAGATCCTCCAGTGACTGAATCGTCCTCTCAGTCTGACCATCAGTCTGCGGATGATATGCAGAACTCAATCTCAGCTTAGTTCCCAAAGCCCTCTGCAAACCTTCCCAGAACTTCGATGTAAATCTAGGATCTCTGTCCGAAACAATACTCGACGGAATACCATGCAAACTTACAATTTTCTCAATATACAACTCAGCTAATCTCTCTAACGGATAATCCATTCTGATCGGAATGAAATGAGTCGATTTTGTCAATCTGTCAACAATCACCCAAATAGCTTCAAAATTCTTAATTGTCCTCGGTAAACCAGAAACAAAATCCATACTGATACTATCCCACTTCCACTCTGGAATAGCCAACGGTTGCATTAGCCCAGACGGCTTCTGATGCTCAATCTTGGACTTCTGACAAGTCAAACAAGAATAAACAAAACTCGCAATTTCTCTTTTCATTCCCGGCCACCAAAATAACTTTTTCAAATCATGATACATCTTCGTAGCCCCAGGATGAATACTCAGGCCACTACGATGTCCTTCCTCAAGAATACTCTTCTTAAGTTCGGTAACATCCGGAATACACACCCGATTACCAAATTTCAAAACACCATTCTCATCAACTCTGAATTCACCACCTTGACCTTGATTCACTAGAGTCAACTTATCAACCAAAAGCACATCGGATTTCTGACCCTCTCTAATCTCATCCAGAATACCACTCGTTAACTTCAACATTCCCAATTTAACACTATTGTGAGTACTCTCACACACCAAACTCAAGTCTCTAAACTGCTCAATTAAATCCAATTCCTTAACCATTAACATAGACATATGCAATGATTTCCGACTCAATGCATCAGCCACTACGTTTGCTTTACCCGGATGGTAATTCAAACCAAAGTCATAATCCTTCAGAAACTCTAACCATCTCCTCTGTCTCATATTCAGCTCTTTCTGATCAAACAAATACTTTAAACTTTTATGGTCACTGAAAACCTCAAATCTTGACCCGTACAAGTAATGCCTCCATAACTTCAGAACAAATACCACAGCTGCCAACTCTAAATCGTGTGTCGGATAGTTCCTCTCATGAACCTTCAGTTGTCTCGAAGCATAAGCTACAACCTGCTTATTCTGCATCAAAACACCACCCAAACCCAACAATGAAGCATCACAGTAAACCTCAAATGGTTCCGACGGACTTGGTAATATCAGAATAGGAGCAGTAGTTAACCTTCTCTTTAACTCTTGGAAACCTTCTTCACATTTTGAGTCCCAAACAAACGCTTGCCCCTTTCTAGTCAACATCGTCAACGGTAACGCCAACTTAGAAAATCCCTCAATGATTTTCCTATAATAACCTGTAAGTCCAAGAAAACTCCTTATCTCAGAAACTGACTTCGGAGCTTCCCACTTAGATACCGCTTCTATCTTAGAAGGATCAACAGCAACACCACCTCTTGAAACCACATGACCAAGAAAACTAACCTCTTCTAACCAAAATTCACACTTGGACAGTTTAGCAAATAACTTCTTTTCTCGTAGAACTCCTAAAACCACTCTCAAATGTTCAGCATGCTCTTCTTCAGATTTCGAATACACCAAAATATCGTCAATAAACACCACAACAAACTTGTCTAGGTACGGATGGAAAATCCTATTCATATACTCCATAAATACCCCAGGCGCATTAGTCACACCAAAAGGCATTACAGAATACTCATAATGTCCATACCTTGTTCTAAAAGCAGTCTTCTGAATATCCTCAGTTTTCACACGTATCTGATGATACCCCGATCTCAAATCTATTTTGCTGAACACACTCGCACCAACCAACTGATCCATCAAATCATCAATCCTCGGCAAAGGATACCGATTCTTGATCGTCACTTTATTCAGTTGCCTGTAGTCCACACACAACCTCATAGTACCTTCTTTCTTCTTAACCAATAACACTGGTGCGCCCCACGGTGACACACTCGGACGAATAAATTTCTTATCCAACAGATCTTCCAGCTGACTCTTCAATTCAGTTAACTCAACAGCAGACATACGGTACGGAGCCATCGATATCGGCCTAGTACCAAGTACCAAATCAATCTAGAACTCAACTTCACGCTCTGGCGGTAATTCATTCACTTCTTCAGGAAACACATCAGGAAAATCACACACCACGGCTAGATCGCAAATCACCAGTTTATCTTTAGCCTCCAAAGTCGCTAACAACATAAACAACTCTGCCCCATCTGCTACTGCCTCATTCACCTGCCTTGCTGATAGAAACAAACTCTTTCCTTCCTCAATCTCAGGAAAGATCACAGTCTTATCAAAACAGTTGATATAAACTCGGTTAAACACCAACCAGTTCATACCCAGGATAACATCAATCTGCACTAGTGGAAGACACACGAGGTCCATCCCAAAGTCTCTACCAAAAATACTCAAAGGGAAATTTAAACAAACTGAAGTAGTAGTCACTGAACCCTTCGCAGGAGTATCAATCACCATACTCCCATGCATCTCAGATATCTCTAATTTAAGTTTCACAGCACAATCCAAAGATATAAAGGAATGAGTCGCACCTGTGTCAATAATAGCTACAAGAGGAAAGCCATTAATATAACACGTACCTCGGATCAAACGATCATATGCAGAAGTCTCAGAACCCGATAAAGCAAAGACCTTGCCTCCCGACTAGTTCTCTTTCTTCGGCTTAGGACACTGTGGACTGATATGACCCACCTCTCCACAGTTGAAACAAGTCATAGTCTTCAATCGGCACTCTGCAGCTAAGTGACCACCTTTGCCACACTTGAAACACTTCTTCTCAGTACTGGTACACTCATGGATACGATGTCCAGCCTGACCACATCTGTAACACTTAGCAGGGGCACTGGAGTCTCCCCCACTAGGTCTCTTCATCCCACTCTGTCTCTGGAAACCTTTGCCAGCTGCATACGGCTTCCCACGATCATTCTGATTCTTGCCTTTCCTATCAACCCTCTGCTGATAGCTCTCCGCTCTGGCCTTGGTATCCTGTTCAAAAATCCTGCAACAGTCAACCAAGTCAGAAAACACTCTAATCCGCTGATACCCAATAGCCTGCTTGATCTCGGGACATAACCCGTTCTCAAACTTCACACATTTTGAAAATTCCCCAGTAGCCTCATCATAGGGAGTGTAATACTTCGACAGCTCTGTGAACTTAGCAGCATACTCAGTAACAGACCGGTTGCCCTGCTTCAATTCTAAGAACTCTATCTCTTTCTTTCCTCTGACATCCTTTGGAAAGTACTTCCTCAGGAATCTCTCTCTGAACACCGCCCAAGTGATCTCAGCACTCCCAGCAGCTTCCAACTCAGTGCGGGCAGCAACCCACCAATCATCTGCTTCCTCTGACAGCATATGCGTACCGAACCTGACCTTCTGGTTATCGGCACACTCAGTCACTCGGAAGATCCTCTCGATCTCCTTCAACCACTTCTGAGCACCATCTGGATCGTATGCTCCCTTGAACATTGGAGGATTGTTCTTCTGGAACTCACTCAGTTGACGAGCAGCTCCCAATCCCACAACATTCGGATTCCCTCCAAGTACTCCAGCTAGCATACCCAGAGCCTCAGCAATCGCAACATCGTCTCTACCTCTTCCAGCCATCTCTATTCTGAAAACCCAACAAGCTAAAACAATAAGTACTGATAGGGTTACACAACACCTATCACATACAGGGAAAACAGAATAATTACGACTCGACTCGACCGACTATGCTCTGATACCACTAATGTAACACCCTTCTAAAATACCCCAATAATTAATTAAAACAACAAAATATGAATCAGAGTAGATATGCAATTTCAGGGTGTCACACTTGGCACTTCACACCATTCACCAAAATAACTTGTCATGCTCATTTATTAATCACAATAAAACATTGCACAATTCGCAGCGGATAGAAATCTAACAACATGCAAACCATGTAACACATTTCATGTAAAATTGTTCAACAACCAAAATTGAAAACAAAGTAAAACATCCCGTCCCGATGTTACATATACCAGAGCATGACCCACTAAGGAACTACACTAGACTCCAAGCACTAGCTTCTACTCAATCACTGATCGTTACCTGAAACATAGTTGTAAGGGTGAGTTCCTCAATCGATATAATAAGCATTATAAAATATCATGTAATGCTAAGTAAATTAACACATTCATCACCCTAATCATATCACACATTCAGCAATGGCAACATCAACTCATAATCATACTCAACACAAACACAAAACACACGTATAATATTGGAATACATCCATTCATATTATACGCCATACATACATTATGAAATGAGACTCCATGCATGCGGTACCGACTATTCGTGAACACATAGTTCAACCTCACCGATCAAACCCAGATACGGCTACCAAGCTCACTAGTCCCACTCATTTGAGACCTAGTGACTCCCTCACTAATTCCTCACCATGGGAATTAGCTACCACCATAAAGGCTATGCTATGCACGCTAAATCACCTAGCATGCAAACATCAACAACAATCCACAATGAACATATGCTCACACTCTAAGCCATAAACAGTCCATCCACAATTGCATACATAATAGATATATTCACAGCATTATGCATACCATCATACATCATCAGCATATTTATCACAGAATCATATCATGTCATGCCAAATAATAAATCACAGTATTAGCACACTCTACTAATACCTATACTGCTCAAAACAACGGGAAATGATCCCTACTATATCATACATCAGCTAAATTACATCACTCAGCTGAAACGACCAAAACTGCACAACAACAGCTCAGAAAAATCAAACTTCTGCCCATACACGTATGCCTCATGCCCATACGCGGATGGCACATTTCCTAGCCAAGCCCATACAATATGTACACGTAATTCCATTCCAAAACGTACACAATATTTAAATATCAATTTTTCACTTTTCAAACAGTGTTAACCTGTTAACGCAATTGGTTAACCTGTTAATGCAAGACAGAATACAAATTTTACAGTATTTCAACAGTGTTAACCGGTTAACGCCCTGGGTTAACCTGTTAACGCAAGACAGAATGCAATTCTAACAGTATTTCAACAGTGTTAACCGGTTAACGCCCTGGGTTAACCTGTTAACGCAAGACAGAATGCAATTCTAACAGTATTTCAACAGTGTTAACCGGTTAACGCCCTGGGTTAACCTGTTAACGCAAGACAGAATGCAATTCTAACAGTATTTCAACAGTGTTAACCGGTTAACGCCCTGGGTTAACCGGTTAACGCAAGACAGAAGGCTGTTCCTGCGCTAACAACGAACAGAATGCAGAATTACCCGCATTTTTCGCCGTTGGAGGACTTCCGGACCTCGGATTTCGATTCCGTAAAAAGCTACACGTCCAGAAAATTATGACTCATCCAAATATAGATTCATTCACAGTTTAACGTAATTTATTCATCACAATTCAAGGGTATTTATCAAAACCTAATAATTCCAATTCAAGCCAATTAAGGATTTCAACCTAAAACATGTTCCTACCCATTGACCCAATCATACTAACCCATAATAATAAGGATTTCCCCCCCTTACCTGAGTTAATCCGGCAAATCCTTTAACTTCAAGCTTTTCCCTTCTTCAACCCTTTTTCTCTTGCTCTTCCTTTTTGCCCTTTTTCCACTTTTTAGTCGCTTCTCTGTTTTCACGTGTAAAAACCTTTTTACTAAATGGGACTCTTTACTGATTCCAAAAATCGTTCCAATTCCAACTTTATTATTCCAATAATAATAATCCAATAATATTCCAATTATTTAATTAAATTAATAAATATACTAATAATAATATATATGAATGGTTTATCTTTTATTTTGAAAAATAATACCCTCTCATTCATATTATCATCATAATATACTATTAAACTTAAATTAAATAATTATCATATTTTATCGGGGTGTTACATCATTCTTCTGAGACCCCGGAATATACCCTAATCCAAACTTGTCTTCTTTTATGATTGGCTCCACAAATTTGCCCCAGCCTTGGGCATTACCAGCCTTAACCACTTCAACAGCTTGCTTGTATAAAGAGATGGAAGTCCCGACCTTCTCAGACTCAGGTGAAAAGACAGTTTCCGGCACGACCTCACTGATGTTTATGGCTTCGAAGCCCTGACACAGCATCTCATGCATCTCGCCATCCATCTCCACATACTTAAATGTAGACAGGTGGCTAACAAAAATATCCTCTTCACCACAGACGGTGACGATCTGACCTTCTAGTCCATATTTGAGCTTCTGGTGGAGAGTAGAAGTAACAACACCGGCAGCATGAATCCAGGGTCAACCTAGCAGACAACTATAGGCAGGCTGGATATCCATCACATAAAAGGTACTCTTGAATACCTGCGGTCCAATCTTAACTGGCAACTCAACTTCGCCACAAACAGCTCGCTTAGAGCCATCAAAAAGCCCTTACAACTAAATTACTCGGCCTCAGGGTGGCGTCATCGCAATCCAACTTCGTTAAGGCTTTCTTTGGGAGAACATTCAGAGAAGAACCTGTATCAACCAAAACATGGGAAAGCACCATCCCTTTGCATTCCATTGTGATATGCAAGGCTTTGTTGTGATTCGTGCCCTCAGATGTTAGGTCATAATCGGTGAAACCTAGCGCATGGCTAGTGTATACATTCGAAACTACCGACTCCAGCTGGTCAACAGTTATCTCTGGTGGAACATAGGCCATATTCAGTACTTTCAATAAGGCTGCTATGTGTGCCTCAGAGCACATCAATAGTGAGAGAATGAAGATCTTTGAGGGTGTCTGATTTAGCTGGTCGACTACCTTGTAGTCACTTTTCTTGATAATCCTCATAAACTCATCCACTTCCTTCTCGAATGCGGTCTTAGAAGGAGCTTCCTCGGTAGTAACCTCTTCGGTGGATACCTGTTTTCCTTTAGCCTTGGCAGCTGCCTCAGCTTCAGCATTCGTGTGCAATGTTGATGGTGCAAATAGGCGTCCACTGCGAGTGAAGCCACCAATTCCTCCAACATTGTCTACAACGGAGCTACCAATGTCAATGTCTTCTTCGTTAACTTTCTGCCCCTGGCAGTAGATATCAGCCCCATAGTGCCACGGGATAGCACTATCTTTCTCATACGGAACAAGTCCTGGTACCGTGATGGTGACCGGACTAATCAAAGTCGGTTGAGGGTTGTCAGAGTAAATTGGTGCTGGACTTTCTGGGAATTATATTGTTGTCGGAGCGGGTCTCTCGGGAACATGTATTTCTTCAGGAGTGAAATAAAACGTTACTGTCGAGACATCATTCTTCACTGGACGAGTCTGATTGAACTGAAGACAACCTTCATCTATCAGTTGCTGAATACCCCTTTTCAAACTATCACATCCGTTCTCGGCGTCTTGACAATTTCTGCACTCTTCCCCACAGCCCGGGAAAATCCGTCCTTTCAAGAGTCGGTCTTTGACCACCGATAGCGAAGTCTTCACTTTAGTCACATCAGAAACCAAATTCAAAGTTTCCCCACTATCAACAGCATTAATCCTCTGCCCGCCGTGAGCTGGCATCGGGTTTTGGATAATATTAGGCACCGGAGAAAAATTGATGGCCTGGGCATCTCTCAAATCTTGTACCTTTACCTGGAGAGCCTTGCAATTATCTGTAGTATGGCCAGGTGCGTTGGAGTGAAAAGCACATATGGCGTTGACATCATAACCTCTAGGCAGATTGTTGGGATCGACCGGTGGGGCCAGAGTTCTCAACGTAACCAGATTCATGTCAATCAGCTTGGGAAGTAATATAGAATAAGGCATTGGGATTGGCTCAATGACCCGGTCCTCCTTCCTTGGACGTTGTTGATAGGGTCTCTGCTGACCCGGATTACCTCCTTGTTGTTGATTGTTGTACCTGAGTTGCTGTTGCGGATGATACTACGGTTGAGGAACAGGTGTTGGAATAGTGACTGCGGCCACTTGATCTTGATAATAATTAGGGCGTCCTCTTCCCCTGCCTCTTCCGACATATAAAACGCTCGTCTCACCTTCTCTTCTTCGCTGACCGTTACCAGCAAACGGTTTCTTGGGAACTGATGAGTTGGAAGCACTGTTGTCTTGAATTCGGCCCATCTTCAACAGACTCTCGATCCTTTCTCCAGCAATCACTATCTCTGCAAAGCTGATTGACGGGCAAGCAGCCAATCTCTCGATATAATTGCCTTGAAGAGTGTTCATGAACATGTCCGCCATCTCCCTTTCAGACATAGGGGGTTGGACGGATGCAGCAATCTGTCTCCAACGCTGAGCATATTCTCTAAAGGTTTCCTTGGCAGTCTGATACATTCCTTGCAACAAGGTCCGATTTGGAGCCATGTCCAAGTTGTATTGATATTGCTTGACAAAAGCCTCTGCCAAGTCTTTCTAGCTCTTGATGGTAGTACGAGACAAATGAGAATACCATTCACGAGAAGCTCCAGTTAAACTGTCTTCAAAATAGTACATCCACAACTTTTCATCTTCAGTGTGAGCTCCCAACCTTCCCAGATAAGATTGGAGATGAGTGCGTGGGCCAAAAGCCCCGTTGTATTTCTCAAAAGTAGGGGGTTTGAACTTGTGAGGGATCCTTACTCCCTGAACCAGACCAAGATTGGTGACATCAAAACCTAAGGAATTTTGAGACTCCAAAGATTTGAGCTTCTCAGCAAGCTCATCCATACGGCGAGAGGTCTCGAGGGCCTCGTCGTGCAAAGAAAATTGTTCATACTGACAATCTTCAGTAACGGGGCGCCCGTTAATCCGAATCCCTTGATTCACATTGTACCTTCCGCCAATACCATTCCCAACATTTCCCGTGTTGCCAACATTACCCGGGTTTCCATCAATATTTGCGTTACCCGCGTTTCCAGTGTTCACAGGGTTATCAGTGTTCCCAGGGTTACCAGGGTTCCCCTCAGCACTTGGTATTTCCACCACTGGATCGGGCCTCGGTTGCTCAACCAATTCCTTCAGCTTCGCCAGGCCTTCTGCCATACCAGTCATCAATGTCATGAACTGATCCATCCTTTCACGCATATCAGCCAGTTCTTTCTGTATCTGGTCCATTGCTAGTTGTGGACGGTTTTCCTTTGTCGGGTACCTGTGAACTCGCTTGGGACCAATAATTGCCTGCAACAGGGAACAAACATTAGACACTGCGGTGACACCTGCAAAACAAACAAGGGTTAGTATGTATGGTATGCGATGCACTGCTTATTCGATTTTAAGGCCCCCCTTAAAAAGGGAATACCCTGCAAATGAATAAGCATGAGATGTTGGATGCAAATGTGCAAATGATGTTATGCAATGCAATGGCATGTCAATCAGAATTGCTGGATCCGCTTGAACATCTGTCAGGTTGCACTGCCTGGAGAGAAATTAAGAGGATCAAGCAAAGCACACCAAACAAAGGTCATGGGATGGATCATGTTATCCTTAATATCAACCATCCATTTTTGGTGGATTATGGTTTACACCTTATAAACACCCAAGTTTCATTGATATTAAGGATACCTGAACGGATCAACCATGAATCAAGGGTTTGTTGCAAGTCACGAGCATGGAGTTTAGGTTAAGAACCACCCAAAGGGAGTGTACTAAGGTTTAAACCTGCCAAACATGTTCTACAAAAGGTTCCCATAGTCATAATCCCATCTTTCGGATATTATCGGAGGAACGACTACTCATATTCCAAAAATATTCTCAAGAGAGACTCTTATGAGTGTAGTATCGCGTAACAATCGTATCAAATCTTACACTTGAACGACTTTCGCACTGCGTCCTACGAATAGGCCAAGATGGGTTTGGTAAACTAAGGTCCTTGGCTTCTAAGGTCTATATTGGAAAAAGTAATGTCTAACCACAACTTACTTGTGTGACATTATTGATCCCAACATGACCTCCACCAAGTGAATGGGCTTGCAAGTCAACTTGCTAAGGAGTAACTCCACACAAGTCAACAAGACTATGCCATTCTCCTATCCTAAGTGCACTCGAGTTCGGGTATAGAACTCATCTCACAAACATAACCAACAGATACGGCAGTCATATGTACACAATGCAATAAAACAGGTAAATGCTGAAAGATAAATAACTGTACAAAAGAATAAACACCCAATAAACAAACAACCTACAAAAGCTAGGAGGGACTCGCTTAGGGAAACCGGGTCCCCAGCAGAGTCGCCAGCTGTCGCAACCTGAAAAATGGAATGCGAAAAAAAACAACCGGCGAAGAAAGACAGGAGAGTCGCCACCGTGCGTTAATTATCCCAAAGGAGGGAAAGGAAACGCTCGAAGTAAACCTGGAAAAAGGAAAGGACAAGACAGGGTCTCGCAACCAAATCTTGGATTCGGGAGTCGATTATGCGAAGGGAAGGTATTAACACCCCTACGGATCCGTAGTACTCTACGGGATCCACTTTTGTAGTTCTTGTCTAAAGGGTGTGGGTTTATCTAATGTGTTATTTACTAAAAAAAATGGGTCAAAAGAAAATGACTCGCACGGATGTCGCATCCACTGCATACGTATCTTATCTGAATATGAGAATCAGAGTCTTCGTAGCTCGGCTACCTAGGGGTTAAGGGTAATTGTGCTCGCTAAGACATCGCGTCTTATGCCTACGTATCTCATCTGGAATGAGAATCAGAGCAAGCCGTAGTTCGGCTAACTACGGGGTTATGGATTAGGTTTTGGACGAACAACGTCACTACACAATCTACCGGATGCTCGACCTTTGGAGACTTACTCGCATGTAGTAGAAGGAGTTAACGTGTTGCTTTGGGTTTTAAGGTTTGGGGGATGCTCAAGGGCAAAAGGGCAGTCCTCGACGAAGGAACCGCGCTACCTGTGGGGATACGAATACATACAAAACAAACATGCATAAAGTAAATGAGCCAACAAGGCAATCAGAATAAATCTCCCAAATGGTATCCCACGAGCAAAGTGGAATATCCAGCGAGCTATCCCTGCAAAAGTCATGTGAGCCTTCACAAAAACTCAACAAAAGGGTTAGTGAAACACGATAAGGATTAAGCATTCAAGGCATTATTTATACATTCATATACATTTAAAACCCGTGGGTAAAAACCTAATGAAATTCATCCATCATACCTCATACATTCAGATGATCCAAATTAAGAGCATAAAGGTAATGGGAATAAGGGCAAACCTGATTGGAGAGCTTGATTGAAATTGAGTTGTACCCGTGAGGTTTACAAAACAATCTTTAGGGTTTATGTGAGGCAGAGATGATTCTGTGCAGTTGAGTTCCCTTCAGGGTTTGGAGGCTGCTCTGAGTTCTCTGTCAGGTTTCTCCCCAGGTTTTGTCCAGGGTTTTGTTCCAAGGAAACCTCAGAGCATTTTGCTTCTCTTCCTTTTTCTCAAGTGAAGCCTTGGTACTTATAGACTAATATTGGTAGCTTAGTGGGCTTTTGAGTGAGGTCCAAGTTTGAGATTTTTTATTTATTTATTTATTTATTTAAAAAAAAAATCGTTTTTCTTTTTCGTTTTTTTTTAAAAAAAAATAAAGTTTCTTGGATCTGATTCTGATTGACATGATGAAATGCAATATGAAATGTTAAATGACCTAAAAATGAATGCATGAATGAGGAGGGCAAATTTTGGGGTGTTACACTTGGGTAAACTTTCCGAATCAAAATCACTTTTCAACTAAGCTTACGAGTCTTATTTCTTAAAAATAGATTTACTACTTTAGCGTTTTGCGCACCGTTTATAAGTGACAATAAAAGGCCTTAATTTAAGGGTAAACTCGGTTCTGAATACGCGAAAGCGACAGTTCCTGTTAAATGGATTCTTTTCAAGAGTAGAAAATATTTCCCCATAAGTAGTTCTATTTAGACAATCGAAGCATTGTTTAACTGACGCGAAATACATTCAAGCCTATCTTTATCTGCATTGTATTTATCATTTTCTTTATTTACTTTTATTTTGCGACATCAATATCTCATTTGTACCGCCTTAGATAAACATCGTAACAATAGTAATCGATAGATTGACGATTTGGTCTCTGTGGGATCGATAATCTTTTGTATTACTCTGACGCGATTTGTGCACTTGCGAGTACAACGATCACATATATAAATGATCAAGATAGTTCAATTAGATAGAAATGATATTACCTCCAATGACAATAAACGATGAATGACCTTACATAGCTCACACTTATCAAAGTTATTAATCAAATAATAGACAAGCATAGATATAGAGCAAGCATCATATATAAATTTAAAAGAGATTCGAGATATCGAGAACACCAAGTTCCCTACGGATGTGGAAGAAAGGTTTTGTCGCAAGTGGTTTTGTGAAAATATCGGCAAGTTGATATTTGCTATCAACGTGCTCGAAAACGACATCACCTTTCTCAACATGATCCCTAAGGAAGTGATGCTGAATTTCAATATGTTTAGTGCATGAATGTAGTATAGGACTTTTGGTTAGATTAATGGTGCTTGTATTGTCACACAAAATGGGAATACGTTCAAGTTGAACATTGAAGTCGAGTAATTGTTGTTTGAGCCATAAGATTTGAGTACAACAACTACCGGCTGCAACATATTCCTCCTTGGCTGTTGACAAAGCAATGGAAACTTACTTTTTATTGTCCCAACTCATTGAGGAATTTGAATAAAAATGACAAGTACCACTAGTGCTTTTCCTATCCGATTTGCAACCACTAAAGTCGGAATCAGAGTATCCAACCAAAGAACAATTACTTCCCTTAGAAAACCAAAGCCCATACTTTTAAGTACCACAGAGGTATCTAAGTATGCGTTTGACGACCTTTAAGTGTGACTCTTTGGGACATAACTGATACCTAGCACACATACATACACTAAACATAATATCTGGACGAGATGTGGTAAGATAGAGGAGGGAACCTATTATACCTCTATACCTTTTTATATCTATGGCCTTGCCATTTTCATCTCGGTCTATATTTACCGCAGTAGGCATTGGAGTGTCGATTACTTTGGAGTTTGCCATATCGAAGCGCTTGAGTAAATCATTGCAGTACTTTGTTTGGCTCACAAAAGTTCTTTCTTCAAGTTGATTGATTTGAAGTCCGAGGAAGTAATTTAACTTCCCCATCATGCTCATTTTAAATTCTCTCTGCATCAACTTAGAGAATTTTTTGACCAAATTTATGTTAGTAGATCCAAAAATAATGCCATCTATATAAACTTGAACTAAAATAGAGTATTTTCCTTGACGCTTAATAAAAAGGGTTGTATCAACCTTTCCTCTTGAGAATCCTTGTTCTAGTAGAAACTTGTTAAGACGCTCATACCAAGCCCTAGGGGCTTGTTTGAGATCGTACAAGGAACGCTTAAGCTTATAAACATAGTTAGGATGCTCATAGTTTTCAAAACCGGGAGGCTGAGATACATAGACCTCTTCATTGTATCCGTTTAGAAAAGCACTCTTAAGATCCATTTGAAATAATTTGAAGTTTTGAGAACAAGCATAGGAAAGCAAAAGGCGTATAGCCTCGAGTCGGGCGACCGGAGCATAAGTCTCCTCATAGTCGATGCCTTCCTCTTGGTTATACCATTGAGCAACAAGGCGAGCCTTGTTGCGAGTTTTAAACCCATTTTCATCTAACTTGTTCCTAAACACACATTTAATACCAATTACTCGATGGCTTTGCGGAGGGGGGACAAGATCCCACACCTCATTTCTCTTGAACTGATTAAGTTCCTCTTGCATTTCTAAAAACTAATGTTCATCGAGTAATGCGTCTTTGGAGTTTTTAGGCCCAATTTGAGAGACGAAAGTGAAATGATAACAAAATTTACTTATCTTTGACCGTGTGATGGCTCCCTTTGAGACATCTCCTAGAATATTATCGATGGGATGATTCTTAGAAGATTTCCATTCTAAAGGAAAATCATTGTTATTAATTGGATGATCCTCCTCTTTCTTTTCAGATACATGATCCGGCTCCTCCTCGAATTTTTCTGGATTGGGTTCAACACTCTTTTCTTCTTGATCTTTTATTATGTTTTCGGAAGGAACACCTGCACCATCAACAAAACTACTTTTCCCGACAATTTTTGGATAAGATTCATCAAAGGAAACATGTACGGATTCTTCAACGATACATAAATTTTTGTGTACACCCTATATGCTTTACTAGATTGAGAGTATCCGAGAAAGATACCTTTATCGGCTTTTGAGTCAAATTTACCAAGGTTTTCTTTACCATTATTTAACACAACATTTACATCCAAAGACATGAAGACGTGAAACATTAGGTTTCCTACCCTTTAACAATTCATAAGGAGTTTTATTGAGAATAGGGCGAATGAGTATCATATTCAAGACACAACAAGCCGTATTTATGGCATCAGCCCAAAAATATTTAGGAAGGCCATTTTCATTGATCATAGTTCTTCCAAGCTCTTCTAAAACTCGGTTTTTACATTCCACTACTCCATTTTGTTGTGGAGTTCTTGGAGCGGAAAAATTCTGATCAATGCCATTTGTTTCACAAAATTCCTCAAAGAGGTGGTTTTCAAATTCATCTTCATGATCGCTTTGGATAGTAACTATACTAGTGTTCAATTTGTTTTGAGAAATCTTGGCAAACTTTTCAAAAGAGGAAAAAGTGTCACTTTTACTTGCTAAGAAAATGGTCCAACAAAATCTAGAGTAGTCATCTACAATAACAAAACCATAGTAGTTTCGACCTAGACTTTTAATTCTAGATTTCCGAAAGAGGTCCATATGGAGAAGTTCAAGGGGTCTCGTTATAGAAATAATGTTTTTAGATTTAAAAGATATCATTATTTTCTTTCCCATTTGGCACGCATCACATAAGTGATCTTTTGAAAATTTGATTTTGGGTAGACCAACTACTAAATCTTTTGCAACTACTTTATTTAGTAAGTCAAAGTTGACATGCGCTAATCGCCTATGCCAAAGCCAAGAGTCTTCACTCATGGATACAAGACACTTAGCGCTAGTTAAAGATACTTCATTTAAGTCAAGCATGTATACTTTATTTATCCTCAAGCCCTTAAACACATCATTCTTTTTGTTATTATGTTCAATCATGCAACAATCTTTTGAAAAGATATTTTATATCCTTTATCGCATAATTGGCTAATGCTAATAAGATTGTGCTTAAGGCCTTCAACTAAAAGGACGTCTGAGATAGTAGTAGAAGAGGGATTACCTACATTACATTTTCCGAGTATAGCTCCCTTGTTATTATCACCGTATGTTACAAATCCTTTCTTCTTAGCCACAAAGTCAAAGAATAAGGAAATGTCACCCGTCATATGTCTTGAGCATCCACTATCGAGAAACTATCTTCTCTCCGTAGCCTCAAGACATTCTACCTACAAATTAAACAAGGGAATGAGGTACCCAATTTTCGTTGGGTCCTTGTGTGTGAGTGAAACTTTGGTTGCATTTAGGCAACCATTGGAAAATGCCTTTAGGAACCAAAAATCTCCTAAATCGGCATTTTGCAATAGTGTGTCCCCTCTTGCAACAATATAAAAAATTTAAGTTTGGATCAGAGTTGCTTTTGCTAACTTTATTTTTTACCACATAAGTGTATTTTTGATATGGATTATTCATGTTACTTGTAAAATGTGATTGATCAATAGTAAATATGACTTTAAGTTGTAAAACCTTGTCTAATTTAGCTTGAAGAGTTCTAACCTCTCTTTGCCAAATGTGACAAGTTTCAAATCCAAACCATCTAAACCAAAATACCCTATCATCTTCAGTTTTTCCTTTAGTAGCCTCTATCATAGATTTCTTAAGAGTTTCTAATTCCTTGTCGGAATCAGAAACCTTCTTTTCTAAATACCAGAAAATCTTCTTATTTGAGGCTAAGCGTTTAAAAGCTTCATTGGCCTCATTGTGTAGAGTACTAAAGGCTTTTTGTAAATCAAAATAAGACATTTTATCAACATGATCATATTTAGAATGACTTACATTCTTTTTCTTCTTTTGATGAGCCATAAGGCAGAGATTGACCTTTACTTCTTCATCACTTGAGTTACCATTTCTTGAGGGCTTACTATCGTTCTCCCATGCAATGTATGCTCTTCTAGCTTTGCTAGATTTCTTGTGACGTTTGTCTTTCTTCAAAAATGGACAATTCGGCCTATAGTGACCGGCCTTTCCGCAATTGTAACATGAGCCTCTTGACTTAGTTGTCTTACTCTCTTCTTGATTTGAGAATTTTGATTGCCTTCTATAGTTGACTAGATGTTTATCCGAATGTTGAACTTCATTCTTTCTAAGGTATCGGTTATTCCTATTTACAAACAACCCCATGTCTTCATTCGAATCTTTATCATCATCACTTGATTCACTCTCACATGTATCATTGGTGGATGACTTAGAACTTGAAGCCTTTAAAGAGATAGACTTCTTCTCGGTGTCCTTTGCTTTCTCATTCTTTTCCTTCTTTTGACTCTTTTCATGTTTCTCAAGGTTTATGAGCTCTTGCTCATGCTCTTGAAGCTTACCAAATAATGTTGTCATGTCTAATGTTATTAGATCATTGGCTTCCTTAATCGCGGTGACCTTTGGTTGCCATTTCCTGTTAAGACATCTTAAGATTTTGTTAGTAGCAACATCATTAGGGGTAATTTTATCAAGATCATTTAATCGATTGATTATATGAGATTATCACTTTTGCACATCAGCAATGGTTTCACCATCCTTCATATGAAAAAGGTAAAATTCTTGATTCAAAATGTTGATTCTAGCTAGTTTGACATCATTGGTTCCCTCATGGGAAATTTGAAATGAGTCCCACATAACTTTAGCACTAGTACAGTGGGAAACCCTATAATACTCATTAAAACCTAAGGCGGTGATGATCATATTCCTGGATTTCCAATCATAGCTGTACTTTTTCTCATCCTCTTCATTCCACTGTGCTTCAGGTTTAGGTATAACAACGCCATCCGCATTGGTCACAGTTATTTCCATAGGACCATCTTGGATGACTTTCCATACCTTCCTATCGACATAGTTGATATGAATACCAATACAATCTTTCTAATAATTGTAGTTTTCACTAGTGAAAATAGGTGCTCTATTGTACGCCCCTTTAGGATTGTTATCCATTTTCTAAAAAGTTATATGCGAAGCACTAGATGAACCGGTGCTCGTGATACCACTTGTTAGACGATATTACCAATCTAAAGGGGGGGGGGATTGAATAGATCAAGTATTTAAAAATTTAGCGCTTTTCAAAATTGTTTTTAAAGGTTGCGAAAGGTCCCTAGACCAAGATGGTCTAAACGATCTGTTTCTACAAAGATTGGATAACTAAGATAAAGCTAATCAACAATAATCTTAATCAATCGATCAAATACACAACTCCTTGGTGTGCACACTATACCAAGTCTTAATTTCACTAGAAAAATATTGAGAAAACACTTGGTGTGCACACTATACCAAGTCTTAATTTCACTAGAATTGATTGTGCATAATTTTCCTTAGTTACAACCAAAGTGATTGCAACCATTTATCAAACAACTTTAATGCACAACAATTAAGCGAGATGAAGTTACAAATTAGTTTCACACAAGATTCAATTTAAGCATAAACTAAAGAGTTAAAGAAAGAGAGAACAACACCAAATTTGTTTAGGCAGCTCCCCTTTCGTCCTCGCTTCGGGTACGTCTATCCCCAATTCTAGAACTAGAATTGAGATATTTATTACCAATTGCAAAGTTTATACAAGAGAAAAAATAATAACCACCAAGGAAACCTAGTGTTGTTGTAGATCCTATTCACTTCTCTCCCCTTGATTCGAGTTGAACCAAGTGATTCAAATGTTCCGAACAAACCTCCGATTTTAGCTACCTTATTGCAAGAACTCCAAGTTCTCCAAAACTCTAACTCGGCTGATTTCGATCGAATATGCGTGAAACCTCTGATTATAGCTAGATTATTGAAAGAACTCCAAGTTCTTCAAAACTCTAGCTCGACTAATTTCGATCACAACACGCTTGAACGCAAACCTTTCTTCGCAATCCTCTGGTTGACATTACTCGTTCACATGAACCCACCGTTCTTCAAACCTTTCACTTGGCTGAATCTATGAAGCAAAGGTTTGTGCAAAATCCCCCCAAATCTTGGAGGACAAAACCCTAAGATTTTATTCAAGAAAAACCCACTAAAAACCTCTACCAAAACCAAGATACACAATCCTATTTGGACGTTATCACCACAACAATGCACTATGATCAACAAAAATTGTTATGTGTAGTTGTTGAAACATGTAATGAAGAATGAAGATGAAGAGGAACTTTAGTGTATATCTTTCACTTTTCTTGTTGTTTTTGAAAATAATACTCAAGAATATAAGGCCAAAGTTTCTGCCTTTTGCAAAAGTGGTCAAAGTTTAGAGCAAAAATAATTCACACAAAGAAGATTTCGAAAATGGAGGGAGAGATTTTGAAATTAAAGAAATGGGGAGAAGATGAAGAGGCTACCCTATATACAAGAATTTAAAAGTTTAAAGTTGAAAAGATCTGACCAAATGGGAGCAATCCAATAGACAAGTATGTCAATAGAAACCCAGAATTGCCTTAGACTTTTAGAATCAATCAACACACAAAATACACAATTATATCAATCTTACAGAGCAAAGGCATCAAATAAAGATGGCCTTATCCAATCTTATCCACTTCAAAGATCTTCTTCAAAATAGCCCATGCAACAGATGAATTCCACAAGTCACAAGCTCAACATAACAGCTTAATAATGATCAATGTTGTAGATGAATCTGGAGGGATCTAGAATGATGTATCAGATGAATTCAAACTTGCAAGTTCTTGGTTCTTCAACAAATCGGCATTGGCCAAGTCCATTAGCAAGGGAATGTTGCATAAGTTCTAAGTCCAATTGGGGAGTTCAAACAACAATCCACTCAAATGTCTTTTAGGGTTTTTGTTATTATTATGTGCATTAATGGTCAAAGACCAATCAAACAAACAAATCAAAAAAGTATATAACACAATATGGTCCAAGTGGACAAAGTGAAAATTGCATAAACATAAACAATTAGAATGATATGTACAATGTCAAATAATAATAAAACAATAAAAGTAAATTGCATTAAAAGTAAAAGCTTGAAAGTAAAAGTTAATGGTTAGTAAGTTAATAGTTAGTTTTGTTTTGCTTTTTTATTTCAAGACATTCTTTGGAGAGCACTCAACCCACTTGCCACAAGCATGGATCCTTGAACCAAAACATCTTCCAAAGGAAGGAAAGAAGGCCAAGTTTCCACACAATACCATGGAAGATATGAGACTTACAATCTCACTAACTAGAATGCTTATGCCTTTTTATGTCATAAATTTAGCGCTATGTTAAGCAATCGTAATTGGACTTATGTAGAAGTCACAACTATTTGAGGTCGGGAAATGAACTTTTGGTGTTAATGCATGTTGGAGACACAATATTAAGAATTATGCTCATTAAACATACCACACACAAAAATATGCAAAAGAGTGTGGCCTAATCTCATCCATACTCATGTTAATCTTTCAATCAACTAGCATTAGGACTTTGAGATGTCATTGGCCAATGGAAATAAATGGATGAAGAAGGGGAATTAGATGAAGAGGGAAGGGATGAATGAGACCACAAATTGGTCAAAGGAGGACTTTTACCAAATTAATATTATTCATTCATTTTGGGAGATGGAATGTACATTCCATCAATCCCCTAAATCCAATAATATTAACTTGACAAAGTCAAATCAACCTTGACCAAGGCCCAACAACAAATGAGAAACTCAAATAAGTCAATCCAAATGGTCAACACAATTTAAATGACATTTATTCAATTAAAAATATTAAAATAATGCATTAAATTCAAATATGTTTTGCCCAAATCCTAAAATCACATCAAAACACCAAATAATTAGCCATGTAATTTATCATAGGTCAAACAAGGTCAAAGTACCTTGGATAAAAAATTTCATAACTTTTGGACACTTAAAAATATTTTAAACAATTAAAAACAAATGAAAATCAATTAATTCATGAAAAATATTAATAATGATCCAAAAAATAATTTTAATTCAGAATATGAAAGAGAAAAATATTTGAATTTTTTTGGTGAAAGTCTCATTTTTTTGGGTCAATATTAAATTTATTATGAATTATTGAAGAAAATAGAATTAAATGGAAAATCAAAAAATGCTAAAATACGTGGACCATTAGATCTCCCTCATTAATTGAGGTGGTAGATCTGATGACCCACAGCGCGCGTTCCACCAACACGTGAGTCAACTGCGCTGCAAACATATTAATCAAAAGGAACGGCTGAGATTATAACATGAGAAATAGATCACACGGTTTAGACCAAAGACATCTCATCACCGGAGCCAGAGCTCCGGTTGTCTTCTCCGGCGAGCTTCGTCGGACTGGTCATCATGAACCATCACCAAAATTTCAAACAGGGACATGATTTTAAAGAGAAAACATCACTGAGCACGAATATCACCTCCATTTCTTCCAATTCCAACTATATTGAGAGATATGTGGAATTGAAAAATGAGGTTCATGATCTGAGTTGCTTCGATTTGACCTCAAAGCAACTCAAACACCTTGCCTACGTTGGTAGGACTTCAGCCAACACAGTAATCAAGAGAATTGAGCAAGAAACAAGGAGAGTCGAAGAGATCAAATTTTCTGCAAATTACCTTCAATGGAGGTCTGAACTTGCTAGATCTTGATCTGAATCGCGCTTGGCTTCACTTTAATTGCTCGCAGAAGAGGAATGGAATGGCTTAGAATCAATGGACTCTTGGAGAATTGAATTCCAAAACATTGGAGATTCAAGCTCAAATTCAACTGAATTTTTCAGGTTTATCCTCTAAGTATGAAGGGTTTTCTGTGGGGATTCAAAGCTGGTGCAAGGTGTGTGTGATTTCTGAGCAATTGAGCTTCAATTTATAGAGAATCCAAATGATATTTGCACACTCTCTCAACTTTCCAAATTTGGCAAAATGATGCAAGCATGGTGCATGGGCGCGCATAGGCCCATGAAATGATTGTTTGAAAGTCCAAAATGAAGTTCAGATGCATTGGAGATGGATTGGATTGCAAGGTAATTGAGCATTGTCATTTGAAGTTTGATCCATGCCACATGATACCAGCCTGTTTAAGCCATGTGCAGCCTATGCATTCCTCATCCAAAATGCATGAATTTTAGGTCTTTGGGAAGGGGAGATCAAGAGGAACAAGTTTGATGCTGAACACTTTTTCATTTGTGTAGCGGTGTATTCGTCGCTATATGATTTATCGATTAAACCATAAGCAAAGCATACAATGAATTCGAGTCGCCACCGCACTTTTATTTATCCAAAGGACTGGCTAAAAAGCGAACAAAAGCCTAAGAAGTTTTACACGTAGAAAACTAATAAAAAGATCAGAGAGTCTGGGTAAGGGGTAAATTACGCAATGGGAAGGTGTTAGGCACCCATCACGTCCTAGGTACTCCTAGGGAGCCCTTTTCACACTTGTTGTATAAAATTGTTATTTGTTATGACATAAGTATTGTGCAAACATGATTGGGATGATGAGAAAAGAATGTACAAATTAGTTATTTTTGTGTTCGAACGGATGAACCCGTTGCCTACGTACCTTCCATTAAAGGTAAGGATCAAAACGCCGTAGTTCGGCTAAAAGATTTCCAAAAGTTAGTGGATTCAATTTTAAACAATAGCACTGAGGCTTTTCATTATCAATGGGAGAAAACTCGACCAAGACCAACATCCACCATGCGAGGATAGCTTCGACGTACTAGAGGGGTTAACCCTGTTTTCAGTACGGAAGTCTTATAGTCGACTCACTAGGGATAAGGTGAGGTTTACATCAACCACAATGATAATTGAAACCTATGGCTAATGCATGAAAAGATTTAACAATGGACAAAGCCAAAACAAGTGAATGGGTGAAGTTAACTGATTGTGATTATGAAAGTAGGGTCAAAGTATGATTAAGATTGATTTGAAAGAAGTATTATGAAATGGAGTTTGAAAAAGTCAAGGACTTGGGGGTCCAGGTTTTTAGTTTGAAAGCATGAAGATGTTTGCACAATATCTATGTCAAGTTTGAAAGTAAAGTGTGAAAAGGTTTAGGACATAATGGGGATGAATGGATGAAGGTGGATTGTAAAACTTCTTAGAAGGTTCACCTCTTGAGATCATATAGGAGATGATTCAAGTGTGTCCTTTGGAATAGGCAATGGATAATAATAAGGTAAGCAAGCAAATGATACCGGATGCCACTCAATGGTCTTACTCCAATCTCACAAACAAAAGCGGATACCGGATACCACTAGATGGATTTACACCAATCTCCTAAAACAGAACTGGATATCAGAGGCCACTCAATGGACTTATACTAATCTCCTAAACCAAAAAAACAGAAAGTAGATACCGGATGCCAATCTGTCTGGACTTATACCAATATCCAACATATGATCATAGGAAAGCAACAGCCAACTTGCAGGGACTTACAATTGCATCCTCACATACAACAAACAAAAGCCAAACAATGGATGTCAGATGCCAATCTATCTGGGCTTACTCTAACATACACAGTATGATCCTAGGAAAACAAATGCTAACTTGCAGGGACTTACAATTGCATCCTCTCATACAACAGACAATGCAACATGTGATCATAGGAAAGCAAATGCCAACTTACACGGACTTACAATTGCATCCTCACACACAATAAACAAATGCATCAAGCAGAGATAAGATGAGTGGCCAAGGAGATGGTCTTATACTCACTTCCATATCATAGGAACAATGGCCAATGGATGGTCTTACAATTGTCCTCAATGGGCAAACAACAAAGATATGTCATAAAGACAAATGAGATGGTTATGCATTAATGAGCAATAAATGATGGTGAGTGCACAAAGCATGCAAGCAAACACGTGTATATGAAGTAAGTGATCAATCAATAAAGTCAATCAGCACACACTATAACCACACAATGAGGCTCACACAAAAGGTTAGGCATTGAAGCCAACTGGAATAGGGTCAAAGGTGCTCTTAACCTTGCCATTGAGGGGCTAAGGTGAAGCAGATGAAAGGAGATGAGGGGTGTGCCTCATTGCTCTTATCCCTGGTCAGGGAGAGCATTTGAATATCAGAAGGTGTGGGAGTTCAGAAAGTAGGAACTCTCTCCACAGATTAGACTCTATAGATCTTGGGTTTGGATCTCAATGCTACAACCATGTAATGGGAGCAAGGAGAAGACTCACAGAATAGTAGGAGATAGGCTACATATCTCTTTGATCTACCAATTGCCTTATTTAAAGGACTTTTCCTGCTTGGGACAAATGTAAACACACACAAGCATTGCCTCTTAAGGAGGACTTCAGACAGTTGCCTGGCCAAGTAACAGGCCAGGTCTTCCAGACTACATGAAGAAAAGGAATTATACCTCAATGCAAATTGCTATAAAGCAAAGCAAAGCAAGTTCTTAAAGAACTAAGCAACTAAAGGTACCTGAAATAGTCAAACAGAATCAGTACACAGCTCAAAGTCAAAGCAAAATGAGATAAGGATCAACAGTTAACACAAACAGATAAATGTGCAAAGCACAAGGCTCAAAGCTTGTGAGCCAAGCAACCTACAAAACAAAGAGGTTAGCTCATGATAAACAATCAAGCTTAATCAAATTTGTATGATCTCTTTGAAGCAATTGTCGCTTAACCTGAAAACATGAACTCAAACATGAGCAACAAGACCACTAGGACAAGCCTAGGGTCAAAAGAGGATGAGAAAGTCAAAACAGCATGTGATATTCAACCAAAATCAAGTTTAAACAATCAAGAAGCAAACTCAATTGGTCCCACATTCATATCATTCATCATCATGATTTCATAAGCAAAATAAGTCAAAGCATGGCAAATGAAAGCTCATAGAAGTCAACAGCAAGACTTAGCTCAAAACCAATCATAAACAATTCGAAAAATCATCAAATAATTCATGGTCAATCATAATCCATAACATGACATGCATATAAAATTTCAGCTCAATTGGATCATGGGAAGATGGTCAATGAAAATCAGAAAGTCAAAGCAAGTTTAAGCATGCTCAAAGAAGTCAACCAAACATGTATCAACTTCAAAAAATCATGAATCAGTGACAACATATGATAAATGAATGGGATCAACACCATGGCAAAGCTTAAGATGTCTAGCAATCACATGTCAAATTTCAAGTTCATCCAATAAAGTATGAGAATTTCACAAATGAAATGGGAACATGTGTCACAAAAGGTCAACATATGACTAAACAGGGGAGAAAATCTCAAACAATTAGGAAATGCCACAAATAATTCCAAGAAAAATCACATGTAAACTAGACAAACACAAGTTCATTCATGCAAAAATTCACATCAATTGGAGGTCAAGAAGCATGGTAATGAAAATCATCAAGTTGCACATCAATGGTGTGACACAAATTGTCACACCCTAATTCAAAAAATCATAACTCAACAACCAGAGATGATAAATTCATAAACTTTAAACCAAAATCACCATGAATGTGTCTAGTTTATGCACAAAAAATTTCAAGGCCATTGGATAATGCATCATCATTTCACAAATGTTTTGGCAAAAGGTACAAAAAATGGATACATGTCACAAACCCTAGTTCCATTTAAAATCTATCCATGCAAAAATTCTGGAAAAATCATGATAAATAAGTAGAGATCAAGCAGAGCATAATGCAAAAAAATTTCATGAAATTTGGATTAACAATGGATGAGATATGATTTTTGTAAGTTTGAGCATTAAAATGAAATAAAATAGCAAAATAGAATGATTAAATGATTTATTAAATCCGGGAATGGCAAAATGGTAAATAGGTGGGAACATTAGTGAAACGCGGCGTTTGAGGAAGACCAATGAAATGTTCTGATTGGCTCATGCCAATAGAACAGTGCCCAGAACATGCAAACACGTGAGAGGAAAAAATCTGGAAAAATGGCAATTAGGGTTTGTGAGCTACAGTGCTTCCATCTTCTTCATTCAATCGTGGAAAATTAATTTGCCCAGAACATGAAATCAAGCATGGCAATCGAACCACTAAACAACCCTTATCAACATCCTAACATCAAAAATCATGAAATCGAGCTAGCAATGGAAGAACTAAGCAAAACATCATTCACATATCCAGTTTTAAGACAACATAACTTTCTTAATATGTAACCATTTTCGATGATGTAAAGCTCAAAACAATCAGCATTGCAAGATCTACATAATGCATAACATGGTTTTGGAAAATGAGAGATTCGAAAATCATACCAGATTTGAAGAACAATGGTGATTTGTGGTTTTCAGGTTGCAAAAGGCCAAAACAGATGCTCCTTGTAGTTGGTAATGATGAATGGATAGTGACTTGTAGCTCAACGACCCTTGGAATGTCCTCAAACCAGATCTGCCATGGCTGAGCTTTAATGAAAACAGAGTGGAAACGGCTTTACAGTCATGAAATCAAGCTTGCAATGAACTCCAAAATGATGGTATATGATGTAGCAAACAAAGCCAGCTCGAGTTCTCTTTGATTTTTCAGTAATAGTTCAAAAATGAGGAAAATGGGAATTGAGAGAAATGGAAAATTTGTTTGTCAAATGTGGCCGCTAGCTAGGGTTGTGTTCAGAGTGAATGTGATGTATATATGCTGTGATTAGTGTTTGTGTTAGTTGGTTAATGGAATGATAATTACCATTTGCTAATTGGAATATTTTTGCTAAATGGTGACATTCCACTCAAGTGGTGCATGTGCATGAGGTGGCTGCGAAAATGGGCTTTCAAACATGACCAAAATGCATTTTCTGAATGTTTCCAATTGGCAAAAATGGCTGGAAGTGGTTAATTTGGAAATTCATTTTTCAACCTCACTTGAAATTAATTCATGCTAGTTCAAAAATGCCATTTTGATTGGTAATGTTTTGGTGCATGATGATGACATCTTTGGAAAGAGGGGATCAAATGTGACTTGTTGCAAAAAACCCCACCCAATTTGGCCAAATGGTTTGAGAGATATGGCCTTTTGAAGTTCAAAAATTTTGGAGAATGAATTGATCATAACTTGCCAACCATACATGGGAATTGGGTGTTCTTGGACTTTTTGAAAATGGGAGAACAAGATCTTCAACTTTCATGTTGGGCAAAAATTCATTTGAAGCTTGTATCATGATGTAGGTTTAGGATCAAGAAGTTTCCATTTTTGGCAAATTCCAATTACAGGTCAACTTTCTATTTTTGGAAATTTCTTGTCTGACTTTATTTTCTTCACTGTGGATGCTTGACATGATATATGAAGCTTGTATGGACATGAATGAGACCTCCTAGACCAATTCCATCATCAAATCACTGATTAAATGGACAGTTGACCAAGTTTGACTTTCTAGGGTTTTGGGTGGCTGAACCATGTTCTGATGAATTCCAAACCCTAATTCCTTGAGATCTTGATTCCAAATGATGTCACAAGTCATATGAACTCTTGATTATTGATCATGGTGCCCAAATTCTTCAAGAATGGCCACCATCCACTGCAATGACTGACTTTGACTGATGATTGCTTCAGCTGCAAGTAACATGGTTAGATGACAATATTTTTGTACTTTTTGGTTAGTAAACATATGAAAAGCAAAGATATACAAATGCAAGACGTGCTTGGTGATCAAGAACCACACTCACAAGATAACCCACCCACTAGGAGGGAAGCTAGGGCATGCAAAGATCCTTGAGGCCATGATATGATATGATATGGGCCATGAGGGATCTTAGGGCCAAAATTGGGGTCTTACAGATGCCCCTATTTAAGGTCATTCTAGCCGGAGAAGTGAAGTTTAGAAATCTTCATCTCGACGCGGTAGAATGGGCTTAAATAACAGTAATGAGACAAATTTTGGTCCCTAAGAGACCTCATGATGCAAATGTATGTATGCAAAAGACACAAATTCTGTGGGAAATATGATTCACACAGAAGAAAAGACGATCCATCGGAGTAATACACTCACCAGGAACAGAGACTCTAACAAGACTCTAGTTGGGGATAAACAAAACTGACACAGCGTGAACAAAACACGACTCTGATTAGGGAAACAGAAATCAGACTGGAGACCTCACTAGGGAGCGAAGGACTCACACTGGGGAAAAGAATTCCAAAGGAAAATAAATCCATTGGAGAGACACAAGCTGACTCCTGGGGAGAAGCAACAAGAAGTTCCACTGGGGGAAGCACCAAAGAACGAGATGTTACCGGTATAAGGGTAACAAACTCAGGAAGAATGAATATCTAAGACCGGTATAAGGGTGAGAGATATCAATCAACCAAACATCTGAGAAAGACCTGGAAAAGGTACATAACCTCAGGAAAATCTGACTCCACAGGGGGACCGAGGTCATAATAGGGAGCAGAAAGGAAGGAAACCGAGGATACCGGGTTGTAGGTATGTAACAGGTGACCGACCAAAGACGTGAATTGGTGTGTGTTCCAAAACACTCATCATCCTGAAGAGAGCGAAAGCAAACTTGTTTATAGGATGGACATTTGATTCTATAAAGAATGCAAATCTTACTCAGTTGGGGAAACAAACAAAGTGTTTGACAAGAGAGTGCATGAGATATATTATCTATAGCCGTCAAAACGTAGATAATGTACTCGCATGGAAAGTTATCCTGAACCGGGTTGTAGGTTGTTATAGGATAAGATCCGAAATCGTGAATTGGTTTGTGTTCCAAAACACTCATCATCCTGAAGAAAGCTAGAACAGCAGACTTGTTTATAGGATGGATATTCAATTCCACAAGGAATATGAATCTTACTATGGAAGATTATCCTGAACCGGGTTGTAGGTTGTTTATAGGATAAGATCCGAAGACGTGAATTGGTTTGTGTTCCAAAACACTCATCATCCTGAAGAAAGCTAGAACAGCATACTTGTTTATAGGATGGATATTCAATTCCACAAGGAATATGAATCTTACTCTGCGGAGAAAACAATCAAAAGATTGACCCAAGAGCGAACGAGATATAATATCCATTACCGTCAGAACGTGGATAGAATACTCACATGGAAGATTATCCTGAACCGGGTTGTAGGTTGTTTGTAGGATAAAATCCGAAGACGTGAATTGGTTTGTGTTCCAAGACACTCATCATCCTGAAGAAAGCTAGAACAGCAGACTTGTTTATAGGATGGACATTCGATTCCACAAGGAACGCGAATCTTACTCGACTGGGGAAGATCAACAAAGGACTCCAACCAAAGAGCGCATGAGACATATTATTCATTACCGGCAGACCGTGAATAATATACTCGAAAGGAAAAGACACCAGAGATACCGAAGTATATAATAGGTGACTAACCAAAAAAGAGAGAGACAATCGATACCAAGCATCCGGGTAAACGAAAGACAACTCAAAGGGATAAATTGCAAGCATCCGGCAATTATCCGACAACAAAGAAATATTCGATTCCACAAAGGGAAATAACGAATCTTACTCAACAAAGAAAACACAAAAGGCTTCGACTGAAGAGTGCATGAGATATATTATTCATTACCGGCAGACCGTGAATAATATACTCGCATGGAAGATTATCCTTAACCGGGTTGTAGGTTGTTTATAGGATAAAATCCGAAAAGAAAGGCATCGGGATACCAGAATAGGTAGATAATGATGACCATTCAAAGGGAGCAACAGACATTACCAACAAGAGGGTGAATGAAAGAAGACTCGCTGGGGATGCATTGATGAAAATCAATGATCCGGGGAACATAATCATTGACAAAAGGTGAAAGGACCCGCTGGGGATAAAATTGCTAGCATACGGCAATTATCCACAAAAGACTTGCTGGGGATATAAGTGCTGATCTGAGCAACTTATCCAAGCAAAGGAAAATCAACATCAAGAACTAGATGAAGGTAACCACAAGGGGGAAATTGTCATCGGTTGGGATGAACAACAAAGTTAACTCTGCAAGGGGAGAGAACGGGATTTACGACTACCGATTCGTAGGTAGAAAAAACCGCAAAGATAGGACTTACGACTGCTGGTTTGTAGGCAGAGGGCCAAACTCTGGTGGGGATAACCACAAAATTAGGGTTTACATCTACCGAATACGGGGTAGAAGACCAACAACTCCGCGTGGGGATAGAACAAATCACAAATCCGCACGGGAAACCAAAATAGGGTTTATAACAAACCGCAAACTGCTGGAGAGCAGGAAAATAGGATTTACAACTACCGATATGAGGGTAGAAAACTAAAACTCTGGCTGGGGAATAAAAGGTGTATAACCACAAATTCTGTCAAGAAAGCCAGGAAAAATAGGACTTATAACTACCGGTATGAGGGTAGAGGCCCAAAACTATTCCGCTGGGGAACAACCCACTGGGAAGCACAAGACATTTGACAAATAGCCAATTCGGGAATAATCCGAAAAGACGGACTGAATCAAGACATGTCCTAATGAGGATGTAACTCAAATAGGAAAATCCATCCCAATATATGTGTTGGGAGGAAACGGAAGAAACCGTCATCCACGAGGATATATCTCAGTGGGGAACTGCAGAAGGAAAGACAACATTTTCTGCTTATGGGGTTGACTCTATATGGAGAGATTTTAACACCCGACATCTGCTTGGGGAGATTTGTAAAGAGATCTACATCACCCAAAAGCAGGGAACAACAAACAAAGGATACATGGCAAGAAATGCGACATGAATATCTGAATGTTTTATGAATATGCATGAATATGCGTGATTTATGTTTGATGAATGCTGACAAAACAGACAGTTCTAACACAACAGGTCCATGAATCAAACGTCCGGTATTATACTTCCAGGGGAAACACCAACTGGAGAGCCAATCTGCGGAGATCTTCATGCTGAGAAGCAAAGATCTGCGGGTACTGCTGAAGAAGCAGAAAGTCAGAGATATCAGGAAACAACCCAATCAGGGTACAGAAAGTCACAACGGGCAGAAGCTGCCACCAAGACAAATCTGTAGGGGAACAAGAGAAAATCCAAGATATCTGCAAGGGATCCCAGTGTCAACTGAGAAACAAAAGTGCATTGCATAAGCACGAACTGCTGTAGAAGCAAACTCCACATAATTCCGCTGGGGAACAACCCACTGAATGATATCATCCAAATAGAATCTAACTGCATAAGCAACTCTACTGGGGAAAACTGTCGGCTACTCTCTTGGGGAACAAACCACTGAGGGAGGACAGATCAAACAAGTAGATTCTGCAACGAACCACTCCACTTGGGGAGAATATACATAGCAAACTGATCACAACAAGTAGATTCTGCAATATAAGCCACTCTACTGGGGATCACAAACAGTCAGGAAATCAATCCATTCACTGGAGGCCAAAGCCATCATCCAACCATACTGGGGATTGAAAGAGTATTCAACAGGCAAAACTGCCACAACAAACGCTCTGCAGACTAAGCTGAGGAAAATATGGATGCAATACTGGGATATCAACCCAATCAACCACTGAATAGGAAAATAAATTCTGCTCTGCTGAAGAGAAAAACTCTGATGGAGAGATAGCAGCAATTCTGCAGACGACTTCGCCGGGGAAAAGGTAAAGTACCGGGTATCAAACCGCTGACTTACCGAGTCTTTAAAAAGAAAGCGATCGTGCTGAGGAAACAGACAATTCCGCTGGCCACTGCACTGGGAAGAGTGACAACAACTCTGCTCGCAAATCCGATGGGGATATCAATAACAGCTCTACTCATGACTGTGCTGAGGAGACAAATAAAGTCTGGGGCAGGCGACCCACTGGAGAAAGTGACGGGGCACCAAGATGATAAACCAATCAACCGCCGAAACTCACAAGGAAACACCCATGCTGGGGAAGATTGCTGCTGGAGAAAACGAAGTCTTCAACAACATTCTGCTTGCGACTATACTGGGGAACAACCCCAACAACAACTCTGTTTGAGGAACAACCCCAACAAAGATCTGAAGGAAGAAGATACCACCAAACCAGGAATATGAACAAATGTCTTACCTGTTGGAAATCATGCCACCCTCGGGAGAGCACTGAGATATTCTTGAGTATCCTTTCAATATTGTGAATGTTCACTTTGTTTAAAACAAATTTTTTTTGAAAAATTCATTTGTTTAAAACAATGACATTTTATCAATTTAAAACATGCAAAACATTTGTTGAATTGAAACAAATAAGAGTGCAAATAATTGGATAAAAAGCTCAAATTTATTTGATGGAATGGTAGCCTGCAAATGGCAAGACTCCATAGATCTGTACAAATTTGAAATCAGTGATATATACTGGAAGAGGGCTACATTGAACATAATGATCCTTTCTCTACCAATTTGAATCTCGATGTATCCGAAGCTTCGGTTGATGACGAATCGAGAATCTTCTGACGAAATGACGACTGTGAAACAGAAAGTCTTGTCAGGATGCAGTTACTTGCCAAATCCCTAACTTTTGCCTAGATTGCCTCAGGGTGGGGTACTCAATCTAGCGGGATGCAAATATTCCTTTTTTTTCAAGTCTCTAATTTTTGCCTGGATTACCCTTGCGGGTTCTCCACCGAGACGCTCATTTTTGCCTAAGCCGCCCTTTCGGGTTTTCAACTTAGCGAGCTATTCTGTTTTTTCATTTGCATATACTTTTTTTTCTAGGCAAAGTATCTCTTGACTGCATCTGAATTTACAGGACGAGTGAAATCCTCCCCATCCATTGTTGTAAGCATTAAAGCACCGCCTGAAAAGGCTCTCTTAACAACATATGGACCCTCGTAGTTTGGAGTCCACTTGCCCCTGGAATCGGGCGCGAAAGACAAAACTTTCTTGAGCACAAGGTCACCTTCTCGGAACACACGAGGCTTGACCTTCTTATCGAATGCTTTCTTCATTCTCTGCTGATATAACTGACCATGACACATGGCAGTTAATCGCTTCTCTTCAATCAAATTCAGTTGGTCATAACGACTCTGAATCCATTCAGCATCAGTCAACTAGGGACTTGAGGGTATAATTTTTTTTCTTTTGAAGAAATCTTGAAAAAAAATTCCTGGTTTTTGATTTTTTCATCTTTTTTTTTTTATTTTTACATTACATTTGTAATGCCCCAGTTTGACTGTTTAGCTGATTCTCATGATACAGCTGAATGAGTTTCTTTGGTGCTCAAGAAGGCGGGTAATCTCATCAGGAATCCCCTTCAACATCATCTTCCTCTGCTTCGAATACAAAGAATTCAAGATTGGGAGATGGCGTTGGATCATTATGTTCAATGGGTTTAGAAATCCCTGCATAATGATTCTGGTTAATGAAAAGCTTTTGAATTTAAACAAGCAAATCATTTATGCAGATGAAAAAGCTGTTTTTGTTTTTCAGGGTTTTTTGTGATCACTGATTTTATGCAAAAAGCAAAAAGTGAAAATAAAAGAAAAACAAATGTTTAACAATGCATTAATTGAATGAAAACATCATTGTATTAAATGCTGCCAACAATGTCATCACTTCTCCTTTTGGCATGGGAGAAGGGTTTTAAACAAAGTGAACAATTACTCTGATCTATGGATGACTGTAGGAACATCTACAACGACCCAATTGTGGCAGACACCACCAGGTATGATGAAATTGTTCAAATCTTCTGCATCCTCTTCCAAGATAGCAGCAGCTTCTTCTTTAGGTTGATCAGTATGGATGAATCCTCCACTTGTGAACAAACCTTGCTCATTAAATGCCCCAGAACAGTAGCCAATGCCAGCCCGGGATTGGATAACCAGGAATAAATCCATCAACAGCACTTAGTCTGGCAAATATCGCTCTGAGTTCACAATTCTCTTGCTCAGGATGATCCATCAATCTGGCAGAGGTGGCTCTGGTATAGTACCGGCAAAGTGCGTCTTCAAAATAAATGAAGATCGCAGAGTCGGACCACTGGATGGGAGACCGGAACAAAACACCTGCTTATGCAAATGATGCATGAAGTGTTTGGGCATATGCTTGTTTTTTATTTCAAAGGAACTCGAGGGTTTTACTTGCAAACTTTGAAATATTTAAGCATTTTAATCATATATGAGAATATCTCATCAGATATATCAGGTGAAAATTTTTTCCCGGTTTTTTCATGTTTGAGAATTTTTGCAAATAAACTCCTTTGAGTTCCTTGAAAATTTTCTTTTTCTGATGACATGAAGTGCAGATGAATGCGTGAATGCATGAATGCAACAATCACACTCAAGGATCAAGCAAGTCACACCAGACAAAGGTCGTGGGAAAGCTCATTGTATCCCTAATATCAATCATCCATTTTGGTGGATTTAGGTTTTCACCTTATCGACACCCAAGTTCCATTGATATTAACGGTACATGAACCGGTTCGGACATCCTTAATATCAACCAGCCGCTTTGGTGGATTTTAGGTTTTACACCTGATCCGGGTTCCATTGATATTAAGGTTGCTTGAACGACTCAACCACGAATCACGGGTTTGTTGAGAGTCACGAGCATGGAGTCTTGGTTAAGAACCACCCAAAGGGAATGTACTAGGGTTTAAACCTGCCAGACATGTTCTACCAGAGGTTCCCATAATCATCGTCCCATCTCTCGGATATTATCGGAGGAACGAATACTCGTATTCCAAAAATATTCTCAAGAGAGACTCTTATGAGTGTAGTATCGCGTGACAATCGCATCAGATCTGACATCTGAACGACCTCCGCACTACGTCCTAAAAATAGGCCAAGATGGGTTTGGTAAACTAAGGTCCTTGGCTTCTAAGGCACATGATTGAAAGAATAATGCCTAACCACAAATAACTTGTGTGACATTATTAATCCAACATGACCTCCACCAAGTGAATGGGCTCGCAAGTCAACTGGCTAAGGAATACTCCACACCAATCGACAAGACTATGCCATTCTCCTATCCTAGAGTGCACTCGAGTTCGGGTATAGAACTCATCTCACAGATCACCAAAGCAAACAGCAATTGTATATCAAGCAATTCAAACATTACAATCAATACAGTCATCCCAAATTGTACAAAAATATGTCATATAACAAATAATAATATATCACAACAAGGGTGAAAAGTAGGCAATACCACCAAGGACCGATGTGTACTCCCCAGCAGAGTCGCCACTTTTCTGTAGCGGTGTATTCGTCGCTATATGATTTATCGATTAAACCATAAGCAAAGCATACAATGAATTCGAGTCGCCACCGCACTTTTATTTATCCAAAGGACTGGCTAAAAAGCGAACAAAAGCCTAAGAAGTTTTACACGTAGAAAACTAATAAAAAGATCAGAGAGTCTGGGTAAGGGGTAAATTACGCAATGGGAAGGTGTTAGGCACCCATCACGTCCTAGGTACTCCTAGGGAGCCCTTTTCACACTTGTTGTATAAAATTGTTATTTGTTATGACATAAGTATTGTGCAAACATGATTGGGATGATGAGAAAAGAATGTACAAATTAGTTATTTTTGTGTTCGAACGGATGAACCCGTTGCCTACGTACCTTCCATTAAAGGTAAGGATCAAAACGCCGTAGTTCGGCTAAAAGATTTCCAAAAGTTAGTGGATTCAATTTTAAACAATAGCACTGAGGCTTTTCATTATCAATGGGAGAAAACTCGACCAAGACCAACATCCACCATGCGAGGATAGCTTCGACGTACTAGAGGGGTTAACCCTGTTTTCAGTACGGAAGTCTTATAGTCGACCCACTAGGGATAAGGTGAGGTTTACATCAACCACAATGATAATTGAAACCTATGGCTAATGCATGAAAAGATTTAACAATGGACAAAGCCAAAACAAGTGAATGGGTGAAGTTAACTGATTGTGATTATGAAAGTAGGGTCAAAGTATGATTAAGATTGATTTGAAAGAAGTATTATGAAATGGAGTTTGAAAAAGTCAAGGACTTGGGGGTCCAGGTTTTTAGTTTGAAAGCATGAAGATGTTTGCACAATATCTATGTCAAGTTTGAAAGTAAAGTGTGAAAAGGTTTAGGACATAATGGGGATGAATGGATGAAGGTGGATTGTAAAACTTCTTAGAAGGTTCACCTCTTGAGATCATATAGGAGATGATTCAAGTGTGTCCTTTGGAATAGGCAATGGATAATAATAAGGTAAGCAAGCAAATGATACCGGATGCCACTCAATGGTCTTACTCCAATCTCACAAACAAAAGCGGATACCGGATACCACTAGATGGATTTACACCAATCTCCTAAAACAGAACTGGATATCAGAGGCCACTCAATGGACTTATACTAATCTCCTAAACCAAAAAAACAGAAAGTAGATACCGGATGCCAATCTGTCTGGACTTATACCAATATCCAACATATGATCATAGGAAAGCAACAGCCAACTTGCAGGGACTTACAATTGCATCCTCACATACAACAAACAAAAGCCAAACAATGGATGTCAGATGCCAATCTATCTGGGCTTACTCTAACATACACAGTATGATCCTAGGAAAACAAATGCTAACTTGCAGGGACTTACAATTGCATCCTCTCATACAACAGACAATGCAACATGTGATCATAGGAAAGCAAATGCCAACTTACACGGACTTACAATTGCATCCTCACACACAATAAACAAATGCATCAAGCAGAGATAAGATGAGTGGCCAAGGAGATGGTCTTATACTCACTTCCATATCATAGGAACAATGGCCAATGGATGGTCTTACAATTGTCCTCAATGGGCAAACAACAAAGATATGTCATAAAGACAAATGAGATGGTTATGCATTAATGAGCAATAAATGATGGTGAGTGCACAAAGCATGCAAGCAAACACGTGTATATGAAGTAAGTGATCAATCAATAAAGTCAATCAGCACACACTATAACCACACAATGAGGCTCACACAAAAGGTTAGGCATTGAAGCCAACTGGAATAGGGTCAAAGGTGCTCTTAACCTTGCCATTGAGGGGCTAAGGTGAAGCAGATGAAAGGAGATGAGGGGTGTGCCTCATTGCTCTTATCCCTGGTCAGGGAGAGCATTTGAATATCAGAAGGTGTGGGAGTTCAGAAAGTAGGAACTCTCTCCACAGATTAGACTCTATAGATCTTGGGTTTGGATCTCAATGCTACAACCATGTAATGGGAGCAAGGAGAAGACTCACAGAATAGTAGGAGATAGGCTACATATCTCTTTGATCTACCAATTGCCTTATTTAAAGGACTTTTCCTGCTTGGGACAAATGTAAACACACACAAGCATTGCCTCTTAAGGAGGACTTCAGACAGTTGCCTGGCCAAGTAACAGGCCAGGTCTTCCAGACTACATGAAGAAAAGGAATTATACCTCAATGCAAATTGCTATAAAGCAAAGCAAAGCAAGTTCTTAAAGAACTAAGCAACTAAAGGTACCTGAAATAGTCAAACAGAATCAGTACACAGCTCAAAGTCAAAGCAAAATGAGATAAGGATCAACAGTTAACACAAACAGATAAATGTGCAAAGCACAAGGCTCAAAGCTTGTGAGCCAAGCAACCTACAAAACAAAGAGGTTAGCTCATGATAAACAATCAAGCTTAATCAAATTTGTATGATCTCTTTGAAGCAATTGTCGCTTAACCTGAAAACATGAACTCAAACATGAGCAACAAGACCACTAGGACAAGCCTAGGGTCAAAAGAGGATGAGAAAGTCAAAACAGCATGTGATATTCAACCAAAATCAAGTTTAAACAATCAAGAAGCAAACTCAATTGGTCCCACATTCATATCATTCATCATCATGATTTCATAAGCAAAATAAGTCAAAGCATGGCAAATGAAAGCTCATAGAAGTCAACAGCAAGACTTAGCTCAAAACCAATCATAAACAATTCGAAAAATCATTAAATAATTCATGGTCAATCATAATCCATAACATGACATGCATATAAAATTTCAGCTCAATTGGATCATGGGAAGATGGTCAATGAAAATCAGAAAGTCAAAGCAAGTTTAAGCATGCTCAAAGAAGTCAACCAAACATGTATCAACTTCCAAAAATCATGAATCAGTGACAACATATGATAAATGAATGGGATCAACACCATGGCAAAGCTTAAGATGTCTAGCAATCACATGTCAAATTTCAAGTTCATCCAATAAAGTATGAGAATTTCACAAATGAAATGGGAACATGTGTCACAAAAGGTCAACATATGACTAAACAGGGGAGAAAATCTCAAACAATTAGGAAATGCCACAAATAATTCCAAGAAAAATCACATGTAAACTAGACAAACACAAGTTCATTCATGCAAAAATTCACATCAATTGGAGGTCAAGAAGCATGGTAATGAAAATCATCAAGTTGTCACACCCTAATTCAAAAAATCATAACTCAACAACCAGAGATGATAAATTCATAAACTTTAAACCAAAATCACCATGAATGTGTCTAGTTTATGCACAAAAAATTTCAAGGCCATTGGATAATGCATCATCATTTCACAAATGTTTTGGCAAAAGGTACAAAAAATGGATACATGTCACAAACCCTAGTTCCATTTAAAATCTATCCATGCAAAAATTCTGGAAAAATCATGATAAATAAGTAGAGATCAAGCAGAGCATAATGCAAAAAAATTTCATGAAATTTGGATTAACAATGGATGAGATATGATTTTTGTAAGTTTGAGCATTAAAATGAAATAAAATAGCAAAATAGAATGATTAAATGATTTATTAAATCCGGGAATGGCAAAATGGTAAATAGGTGGGAACATTAGTGAAACGCGGTGTTTGAGGAAGACCAATGAAATGTTCTGATTGGCTCATGCCAATAGAACAGTGCCCAGAACATGCAAACACGTGAGAGGAAAAAATCTGGAAAAATGGCAATTAGGGTTTGTGAGCTACAGTGCTTCCATCTTCTTCATTCAATCGTGGAAAATTAATTTGCCCAGAACATGAAATCAAGCATGGCAATCGAACCACTAAACAACCCTTATCAACATCCTAACATCAAAAATCATGAAATCGAGCTAGCAATGGAAGAACTAAGCAAAACATCATTCACATATCCAGTTTTAAGACAACATAACTTTCTTAATATGTAACCATTTTCGATGATGTAAAGCTCAAAACAATCAGCATTGCAAGATCTACATAATGCATAACATGGTTTTGGAAAATGAGAGATTCGAAAACCATACCAGATTTGAAGAACAATGGTGATTTGTGGTTTTCAGGTTGCAAAAGGCCAAAACAGATGCTCCTTGTAGTTGGTAATGATGAATGGATAGTGACTTGTAGCTCAACGACCCTTGGAATGTCCTCAAACCAGATCTGCCATGGCTGAGCTTTAATGAAAACAGAGTGGAAACGGCTTTACAGTCATGAAATCAAGCTTGCAATGAACTCCAAAATGATGGTATATGATGTAGCAAACAAAGCCAGCTCGAGTTCTCTTTGATTTTTCAGTAATAGTTCAAAAATGAGGAAAATGGGAATTGAGAGAAATGGAAAATTTGTTTGTCAAATGTGGCCGCTAGCTAGGGTTGTGTTCAGAGTGAATATGATGTATATATGCTGTGATTAGTGTTTGTGTTAGTTGGTTAATGGAATGATAATTACCATTTGCTAATTGGAATGTTTTTGCTAAATGGTGACATTCCACTCAAGTGGTGCATGTGCATGAGCTGGCTGCGAAAATGGGCTTTCAAACATGACCAAAATGCATTTTCTGAATGTTTCCAATTGGCAAAAATGGCTGGAAGTGGTTAATTTGGAAATTCATTTTTCAACCTCACTTGAAATTAATTCATGCTAGTTCAAAAATGCCATTTTGATTGGTAATGTTTTGGTGCATGATGATGACATCTTTGGAAAGAGGGGATCAAATGTGACTTGTTGCAAAAAAACCCCACCCAATTTGGCCAAATGGTTTGAGAGATATGGCCTTTTGAAGTTCAAAAATTTTGGAGAATGAATTGATCATAACTTGCCAACCATACATGGGAATTGGGTGTTCTTGGACTTTTTGAAAATGGGAGAACAAGATCTTCAACTTTCATGTTGGGCAAAAATTCATTTGAAGCTTGTATCATGATGTAGGTTTAGGATCAAGAAGTTTCCATTTTTGGCAAATTCCAATTACAGGTCAACTTTCTATTTTTGGAAATTTCTTGTCTGACTTTATTTTCTTCACTGTGGATGCTTGACATGATATATGAAGCTTGTATGGACATGAATGAGACCTCCTAGACCAATTCCATCATCAAATCACTGATTAAATGGACAGTTGACCAAGTTTGACTTTCTAGGGTTTTGGGTGGCTGAACCATGTTCTGATGAATTCCAAACCCTAATTCCTTGAGATCTTGATTCCAAATGATGTCACAAGTCATATGAACTCTTGATTATTGATCATGGTGCCCAAATTCTTCAAGAATGGCCACCATCCACTGCAATGACTGACTTTGACTGATGATTGCTTCAGCTGCAAGTAACATGGTTAGATGACAATATTTTTGTACTTTTTGGTTAGTAAACATATGAAAAGCAAAGATATACAAATGCAAGACGTGCTTGGTGATCAAGAACCACACTCACAAGATAACCCATCCACTAGGAGGGAAGCTAGGGCATGCAAAGATCCTTGAGGCCATGATATGATATGATATGGGCCATGAGGGATCTTAGGGCCAAAATTGGGGTCTTACAATTTGGAACTTGGAACTTGGAGATATTTGAGGTGGAAGTCTGGAAAAATTTGACATATCATAAATTTTCTAAGTGTCAAGCCATATGTCTCAACATTCCACCTTGCTTAACGTTTTATAGGAGCTTCAAATGAGAAAAGTGTCTTCATCAAAGTTGTATCTCTCTCAAATACCTTCAAAATGGTCACCAATTTCATGTCATTTGGATTTTAAATGATAGAGTTATGTATTTTTGAAGTTTGGCAAAATCACTTGATCAATGGTATAGGTCAAAAGTGACCTATAATGTAGCCTCATATCACATGTTCAAATAATTTTAATTTGCTCCCACTCCAAACATCAAAGTTTAAGTAGACACATTGAATTTGATTGTTCAACTTGGAAATATTTCATATCATAATAATTGAGCAAGTTATGATCTTGGGAAGTTGACTTTCAAATTAGGGTTTAGACAAAATGACCTATAATGTTTCAATATAGAAAATGATTTTCCAAGCAAAACTAGCTCTAGGTATAAACATTAAAGTTGTTTATAATGTCATTTAGAGTAAGTTGTATCTTGGAATAATTTTCATATGGTGAAAATTATAGGAGATAGGGTCTAGGGAGACCCAGTTTTGATTAGATGAATTCATCTAGCCAACCACCATTTACCAACTTGCTAACTTCCAATTCTCTTGACTTTCTTGGCTCATGGTAGATCATATATGCATAATATGATGAATTTTGAAGTGTCCCTTGAGAAATTTGATCAATTGGTGAGATAGCTTGTTGGAGAAGTTACTCAAGATACCCAGTCAAACTAGGGTTTCCAAGGCAAATCACCCTCAAACTCTTGAAGCAAACTTGATCAATATAACATGTAGAAACAATTGGGACTCATATATGATGCTCATAACCAATATTGAATCAATTCTTGATTGTGCTCTTTGTTCATGAGGGCCTTAAACCCTAGATGTGATCAATGAATCAAGGAGATCATGCCCTATCTACAAAAGAGTTAGATAGATACAAAGATATATTTTTGGTATTTTGGTTAGTAAAATGATAATATACAAGTATGATATAATCACAAAGTGCTTGGTGATCTCTCCCAAAACAAACCCAATGAAAGAGGGGTAAGGAGGATGCCAAGGTATGATCCCAATGCTAATGCTTATGAGGGAAATGCATGAGGGATCTTAGGGTCAAAATTGGGGTCTTACACTCATTCAAATCATTTTGTACCTTTGTGCACTTTTCCTTTTAAAACATTTCTCAAGGCATTAGACATAAGTCATTTCCATAGTTGAGATATAATTCTCATATCTCCATAGTATTGATGATAATTATTTTTTCATATGTGAGAGCTAGTGGCATAATTGTTGATCCTTATCCAAGTTGGAGTCTTTCTCATGATGATGCAAAGTTCTTATACTTCTGGGTTACTAGTTGAGTATTCTCCTTAAAATGACAAAATGTATTTTCCCATAAAAATGAATCCAAAAAAAAATCCCTTTGTTATTTTTACCACGAACTACGAAGTTTTGATCCTCCATTGCACTTTGTTGGTATGTAGGCATGAGGCTTCAAAGTCTTGGCAAACACAAAAATAAGAAAAATATACTTATTTTCCCATCTCTCCGATCTTTTACAAACAACACCCTTTTAAAACCAAAATATACATATTTTTAAAGAGATTCCCATGGAGTACGATGAATGTTTAAGGTGTTAATATCTTCTCTTTGCATAACTAACCCCCAGACCCTTGTTCTCTTTTTATTAGTTTGTTTTAAAACTTCTTCGGGTTTTGTTCGTACTTTTTCCTTTGGAAACAATAAAAGTGCGGCGACGACTCTTGCTTTATGAGTTAAGTTAATCAATAGCTTAATCTCAACAAATTTACCGCTACAGGGCCCATGAAGTGGAAGCAAGTAGGATAGGGTAGTGAGTTGGCTTTGGTCAACTGTTTGACCAAAAAGTAAATAGTTAACCAAAAGTCAACTGTAGGTCAAACATGTGTAATATTGAGTAGACTTTTCAATTTGGATCTTTTGTAATGTAAATGGATTTGTTTTTGAAATGAATGACTTGTATCTTAAGAAATATGAACTTTCCCTTCAAAACCTAAATTTTGAAATTTTGAAATGTGTTTGAAATTACATTTTGATCTTGAATGTGATTGTGCCATGATATGCCTTGAATCTAAAACAAATAGACATACAAAACTAATATGCAAGATCCTAACAAAGAATGGTCAGCAAAAGTGACCTCTAATCCCCAATGCCATAATAAAATCAACATGATCCGGATGGCATAGACCAATGTTAGGTTGTTTTCAAGAGTTAACCAAATGATGACCATGATTAGTTTTTTTTTCCTAAAGACTTAAATTACAAATGCATCCTGAAACCCTAGTTCATGAATCATCCATAATCCACTAGTTTACATCATCAGTAACAAGACCTTTGAATCAATGATGTTTTTGTAATAAAATGAAATGTAGGAATGACCTAGATACCTAGGAGGACACAAATGAATCATAAACCAAAAAGTCAGATGAAAAATGAAAAGAAGAAGAGCAAATTTTGGGGTATGACAACTGCCCCTATTTAATCATCTTGGACTTGAACGTACGAATTGCGACAACTTTTGAGCATCAAGGTAGAAGAGGATTAAATACAAGAATATCAAAAAAATTGTCCGTTGAGAGTGGATGTAATGTGAGGAAGCTAAATGTATTAGGGATATGGAATGACATATAGGATTTTGTAAAGTCATTTGTTGGGGATTGACTGAAATGTTCTGTTGGGGACACAAAGCCAATCGTAAGAGAGATGTTTGATGTCCATGATACTCACATTCTACTTTCCTTTTTAATTCCTTTTTGTTTATCCAAGTCTTAACCCCATAGTCAGCTTTTCTAGAATAATTTTCTTGCAATTGTAAGGTTAAATCTAGTTCTAGGTTTAAAGGTCAGACCTAACTTTAAGTTCAAGGTTTCGAATTTCCACCGATGAAACTACACTTAACACGACTTCTCTGTTTGAGACACACGCAACTACATTACATAGTCTTGACACTAGCTGAGGCAAAATTATCTCGGTAACTTGCGAGATTAACTTGCCTGATTATTTGCAAGAACCTACACCTTGGTCAGGGTTTCTTAATCTTGGAATATCCATAAGTTTCTAATTCCACATTACTCTCCAAAGGTTATAACTACCTTCATCGACTTCCATGAATTGTATGTTGTGACCATACCAACACTATTTGTCCCTTATCGCTAATTCCCACAGTCTTTTCTTACTCATATCTTGATATCAGTCCTTCAGTCATTCGCAGACACTTCCATACACGAGCACGTCTATGTATCATTTAACATTTTTCATAAGTCAACTGGTGTTACCTTCATTAACAGGTCAACATATATTTAGCATCCGTATCAACAATCTTAGTGTTGTGAGGTACTACGACTCTATCACCACTGAACTTCACAGCAATGTCTAGTTCCATCTAACAACTCTGTTTGTTCTCAATAGTGAAGTCACGTCTGTAAACTCACTTCGTATGTTCGTGTGGTTTATGATAAATCATATATTGCGATGATTGGACGTCCGTTCTATTGGAATCCTTCTTCCAATTGTTATTGTAATTCAGGTAACAACTTTGAATCAACTCTCCAGTTAAGTGATCGTTCCCTATATCAACTTTTCATCCTGTCTTGATTCTATTGAACGGGTATCATGCCTGGTGGTCTAGTGTTCTAATATTGGTTGAGTTTCATAACTTCTAATATACATCTACTCATTGGGGAGTTAGTTACTACTATGGTTTCAATGATCTGACATAGGGCTAAGGTAATAGCTTACTATCTTAAGTTTGGTCTTATCATTATTACTATTCTGAAACGTATATCTTAACATTTATCCTTCGTTTGTAAGTTTACTACTCTGAGTCTTAAGCTTACGTCTCTCTAGAAATTACTGATCCTCTTGGAAGGGTATGAGGTGGAATTAACTTAGACTTCTTACATGAACAGGCCAATTGGTTCATTGGATAATTGCTGGAAATTTACAATCACTCAAGGTGCCTGAGTTTATCTATGGTATGATCTATAATGAGCTACTTATGCTTGGCGAGTCATTCACTTAAAATAGACTAACTAATTGTGGTATCGATTGAAATGAAATTTGATTTAGTACTTAGGAGGATCATTATCCAGGCTACTGCTAATCTGTACCGTTACTAAGGAATCAATCCACGTCTAAGATATAACGGTGTTTGGAAATATCTACTTGTCTGCAATAGAGGCTAATCAACTTAGGGGGAAATTGTTTAGATTACCCTATGGAGTCAATGTTACTATTCGGGTAAGTAGAATCAAGTTTTCAATGATGTTGTTTTGATGAAGACAATCAATATTCTGAAGACATGATCAAATGTTAAAGTATGAAGAAACTAGTAAAATGACTATGTTATACCATAATTCTCGAAAGGGAATAAATTCTACAAGTAAGGATTTATTATATCCTACTTATATTTATCAAAACTCAAATACTTGTATCAATACCTTCTTGTCCATGATTGTTGGAAAAAGAAAAGATTGTTTTATTTTATGTGTTGTAAAATCACAAGGTGGTTTTTCATTTTGATTTAGTTAGAAGCTTGTGTATAGAATTTAGATATAGGCTTGTATAAAGTTCTAATAATAGTAAAATCTTTTACACGGGTAATGGGACTATATGTACTCTCGGATTGTGAGGGAAACTAGTATAAGTCTCTAGGAAAAACTAGAAAATTTCAAAGTACCTAATTCACCCCCTTTTAGGTGCACTTTATACTAACAATGTCTGGTTTGAGTTGTTTAACTGTTTCCGGTGCAAGGTTTTGCAGTGAGGGTTACTACTTCGAATCTTAAAGGTTTCACTATGTATGCAAAATGTTTGGTTAATGTTGGTTTCCCGTACATTTCATTCATATTTCTAATGCTTTCTTAATGTTGGGGATCTATCTTCTTCATTGACATTGAGTTAATTTAGCTGATAATTTACTCAGTGATACTTTCTGTTATCTGTCAGTTATAAATGCCAGATAGATCTCTTGTTCACTTGCACCATTCAAGTTAAAATCTTCCTACATTGTTGCGATACATTGTCTGTTAACATCACAAAATCAAATTCTGAATCATGCTCTACTGATTGACCTTATTCCCTCGACCTTTACGAATCCTAACATTTATCTCGTAGTATAACTTCGAGACACACTACTTTCTATTTAACACTAAACTTTTAGGATTCAACATATCTACATATCCCTTCAATATATAGAGTGTGATTCCTTACTTTCTCGCTTCACTTAACTTTTAACTTATGGAAGTGTCTTACCGAGCCCAATCAATTGTGAACTCCAACTTAGTTGAGACTCCTTCTGAGGATTGGTTCCTTTTCTCAATTCCTCAAATTACTTAAGCTCTTCTTCCTTGCGCGGAAATACTTCAGGTACACACACTTACTTCTGTACCACTAGTGTTGATGTCTGAATTACTCTTGTGACTACTATGTCATATATCATTCGTTTATGATGCATTATGTTCAGAAGTACCTTTTTCATCTAAACACTGCATCATGTTACTCTACGTCTTAATCTAGGGTTTTCCGTTTAACCTTCATTCTGACTTTGCACATTCTCAGGGCTTGAATCCTTCTTGGTCTGCTTTGATTTCTTAACCATAGTTTCCTGCCTATCATACACAATATTGACTTAATTAGGCACAACATATGAGGATTTCATAATAGATGACTAAGACTCTGAATTGTCCGAACTAGTTATGGTTTGAATTCCAATAACCCATGACAAGGTCTGGTATGAACTGACCTGCTTTGATATCAATTATAACACCCTATATTGATTGACTAGTATATCAAATGGAATCTGCATAATTGAATTATTATACATAAGAAGTTAAAAAAAAATTAAAACTTAAATACATGGTACAAAAAAAGTTACAAAGAAATATAGTTGTACAAAATATACAGCGGAAGTTGTCCAAAATATGACATAAAACCTTAATATCATATAATTGTACAGTATAAGAACTGCACTTCTAATATAAATGTCTCCAGTTTTGTCTTGATCTCCAACTTCCTCCGCTTCTTATGTTGCTTAGACTGTTATTTGGAAAAAATGAGAAGGCATGGGATGAGACAACATGTCTCAGTGAGTTCCACTACATGTCTCAGCGTTTCTCACATTTATTAATGTGAGATATTGGATTACTCTAATATGATCGAAGGGTAGCTTCTTGGTTTGACAACTCGACAAGACCTTAGCATGTCGTCGATGTCTGTTCACATGTTGTAGTCGAAGTATGCTAGGTTTATTAGCATGTCGTATTGGGCCTATTTGTTATGTTCAATTATTTAAGTTAGTTTATTCTCTAATTTAACATGTGTAATGAGTATGTGTGTAAAAACCCATTAGTTTAATATGTTAGTTTTCTTATAAATAGCATACTAGTTTCTCATCATTGCATAATGCAAATCTTAATTAGGGTGAGATAGGTTATTTGTTATTCGGTAACACTTGTAATCTTGTTTCAAAGAGAAAGTAAAGAATAACAGTTTATAACCAATTTGATTGTGTTCTTATTTTTTTATTCCTTTCTATCCTTGTGGGTTTCTTATTGATCAAGAAAACAATTATACTTTGTAATTCCGACATTGTTTTCACAACAAATTTGTGTGGTGAGCCTGGAGAAAATACCGCAAACAAAATATGAGATTGAAAATTTCACCGAAGTGAATGATTTCGGTCTGTGACGCTTGAAGATGAAAACCCTACTAGTTCAGCAGGGTTGTTTAGAAGCGTTGAAGGGAGCCGCAACCACGAAATTTACGTTAAAGGATAAAGAAAAATTGACTATGGCAGAGAAAGCCCACAACGTCATCTTATTGAGCCTTGGTGATAAGATTCTTCGACAAGTTTCGAAGGAGACGATGGCGTCGGGTATTTGGGAGACATCAAAAGTTTGTACATGACCAAATTATTGGTCAATCGCCTCTACCTGAAGCAAACTTTGTATTCATTCAAGATAAGTGAAGACAAAGTTCTGGCTGACCAGTTGGATATGTTCAACAAGCTGATTCTTGATCTTAAAAATATCAATGTAAAAATCGAGGATGAAGATCAAGCGTTGTTACTGTTGCGTGCTTTTCCCAAAACACGTGCTCACTTCAAAGAAACTCTCTTGTATGGAAGAGAGTCTTTGACCTTTGAAGAAGTTCAATCAACCTTGTACTCTAAGGATTTGAATGAACGAAAGGACCACAAACCATCTTCGACTGGTGAAGGTCTGCCGGTTAAGGCAAAATTCACAAAGAGAGATGGCAAGTTCGAGAAGAAGAAGGGTAAAGGTCAGCAAAAGTCTTATAGTCGTGATGCATTTGGTATTCGATGTTATCATTGTAAGAAGGAGGGTCATACAAGAAAAGTATGCCTTGGGCGCCTGAAAAATCATGGAGGTAAGGATAATGGCAACACAACCATTGTTCAATATGATTTCTACTCATCTGATGTTCTTGTGGTTTCAAGTGGCGACTCAAGTAAAGAGTGGATTATGGATTCTGGTTGCACTTGGCACATGACTCTAAACAAAGACTTGTTCGAGGAACTATGTGATCAAGATGATGGCTATGTATTTCTTGGAAACAATAAAGCTTGCAAGATTGCAGGTGTTGGATCAGTGAGATTCAAACTTCATGATGAGTCAATAAGGTTGTTGGATGAAGTCAGGTATGTACCTGATTTGAAGAGAAATTTGATTTCTCTTGGTGAATTCGACAAGAAAGGATATGTTTTCCAAGGAGAGAAAAGTATCCTAAAAGTCATGAAGGGGTCGAAGGAAGTCTTAAGAGGCGAGAAGAAACAAGGCTTGTATACCCTTGAGGCTGAAGTTGTCAGTGGTTCTGCAGATGTTGTATCCATGAAACCTTTGTCAAAGACAAAAAATTGGCACATGAGATTGCGCCATACCATTGAAAGGGGTCTGCTCGAATTAGGGAAACAAAATCTACTTGGTGGAGACAAATTTGAAAAGCTGAAGTTTTGTGAACCCTGTGTACTTAGAAAATCATACAGTGTGAAGTTCAATAAAAGTAAACAAAGAATACATGGATCCCTTGATTACATCCAAGCTAATATTTGGGGGACCTGCGAGGTGTCCATCACATTCAGGAGCAAGGTATTTTCTATCCATAATTGATGATTATTCTATAAAGTTATGGGTATTCATCCAGAAGACTAAGGATGAAACTTTTGAGAACTTCAAAAGTTTGAAGACTCAGGTCGAAAATCAGACTCCCATAAAGGTCAAAAGGTTGAGAACCGGCAATGGCCTTGAATTTTGCAATGAGGCGTTCGACATTTTTTGTGCAACCTCTGGTATCCCAAGGCACATAACTACTACAAGTACTCCCCAACAAAATGGTTTGGCTGAAAGGTTTAATCGAACCATTTTAGTAAGAGTTGGATGCATGTTAACTAGTGTTGGGTTAAAGAAGGTGTTTTGGATAGAGGTTGTTTCAATAATAACATATCTAATAAACAAATGTCCTTCGACTGCATTAGATATGAAGACACCTGAAGAAATTTGGTCGGTACATCCACCAGATCTCGACACACTTAGAGTATTTGGCTGCATAACCTATGCTCACATTATGCATGACAAGGTTGAACTTAGAGCTTTGAGACTGGGATACCCTGAAGGAGTCAAAGCTTATAGGCTATGGTGCCTAGAGCCAGGTCACATAGGGTGTGTATCACCATTCGAGATGTAGTTTTCAATGAAGCTGAGATGGCTTTCAAGAAAACTGATGACGTTAGTCGAAATGCACAAATATCTAAAGAAGACATGGAACAAGAAGAGATTCCTATTAAGGTGGAACATGTCGATGCTGAATTGCGTACCCCATATCAAGTTGAAGAAGAAGCACAAGATGATGAAGACACTGAGGAAGATGAGGAAACTGTCGATGACTACCTGTTGGCAAGAGATAGGCTGAGAAGAGTCATCAAGCCACCTTAAAGACTTGGTTATACAGATCTCATAGCTTATGCCTTAATCTCTGCAAGTAAGGTTCTAGATGAAGAACCTAGAGATTATAAGGAAGTTATGAGGATTCGAAATAAGATTGAATGGCTGAAGACCATAGATGATGAGATGAAGTCTCTTCATGATAACCACACTTAGGAACTGATCAAGAAACCTGTTGGAGCCAGGTTAGTCATTTTTAAGTGGATTTTCAAAGTTAAGGAAGGAATCAAATGAGTGACATCGAAGAGATACAAAGCAAAACTGGTCGCAAGGGGTTTCACTCGGAAAGAAGGTGTCGACTTCAATGATGTGTTCTCTCCTGTTGTGAAGCATAGGTCCATTCGAATGTTACTTGCCATAGTGGCACAGTTCGACCTAAAATTGGAACAAATGGATGTGAAGACTGCTTTCTTATATGGAGATCTAGATGAAACAATCCCGATGAGGCAACCTGAAGGGTATGCAGCAAAGGGTAAGGAAGATTATGTGTGCAAGCTTAATAGATCTTTATATGGACTGAAACAATCTCCAATATAGTGGAATAGGAGATTCGATAGGTTTATGGCACACATAGGTTTAATTAGAAGACAGTTCGACCACTATGTTTCCTTCAGATTTCGACCTGGAAATTCATTTGTTATTTTGTTGCTTTATATGGATGATATTCTCATAGCAATAAACATTGTTGAGCGTGTAATGAAGGTGAAGGATGAACTCAATAAGTAGTTCGATATGAAGGATCTGGGAGAAACATTCAGGATTCTTAGGATTGACATCCGAAGACAGAAAACAGTCGAAATTATGCTTATCTCAAGAGACATACCTACGGAAGATTCTCGGCAAGTTTGACATGTCGAATTCAAATCCTGTTGTGACTCAGACAAACCCTCAATTCAAGCGCACGGATCAGTGTCCCAGTACTGAGGTCGAAAGAGCTTATATGAATAACATCTCATATGCTAACATAATATGTTATTTGATGTATGTTATGGTGTGTACTAGACCCGACATAGCATATGCATTAAGTCTTGTAAGCAGGTACATGGAGAATCTTGGAAAGGCTCACTGGCAAGTCTTGAAGTGGATTCTAAGGTACATAAGGGTCTGTGAACAAAGTCATGATTTACTGTGGAGCATGTGGTGAAAATAGTAAAGCAGAAATCGAAGGGTGTGTCGTCTCTGATTATGCAAGTTGTATGGATTCCAGGAAATCTATTTCTAGATATGTGTTCACTATGTTTGGCACAACAATTAGTTGGAAAGCAACACTTCCGAAGGTTGTTTCCTTATCAACCACTGAAGCAGAATATATCACCCTCATTGAAGCTGGGAAATAAGCATTATTGCTTGAAGGTTTTGCTAAGAAAATAAAACTTCAAGGTCGAGTTATCACTGTTAAATGTGATAGTCAAAGTTCTATACACCTTCAAAGAAATTAGCCTATCATGAGCGAACCGAGCACATCGATGTGAAATTGCATTTCGTCAAAGGGGTAATCGAGCATGTAGAAGTCCAAGTGCCGAAGGTTTCGACAGATCACAATGTTGTTGATATGGTCATCAATACATTACCAAGTTGCAAGTTTTTCCAATGTATACAATTGATAAAGTTGCATGAAGAAAGTTATTTTGTTCCCTTGATGGTATAGACTTTGTTCCAAGGTGGAGATTTGTGAGTTATTGGATCGAACTCTAGTATGGTCAAATGATAGCTTCTTGGTTCGACTATTCGACAAGACCTTAGCATGTCGTCGATGTTTGTTCACATGTTGTAGTTGAAGTATGCTAGGATTGTTAGCATGTCAAATTGGGCTTGTTTGTTATGCCTAATTGTTTAAGTTAGCTTGTTCTCTAAGTTAACTTTTTTAATGGGTCTGTGTGTAAAAGCCCATTAGTTTAGTGTGTTAGTTTTCTTATAAATAGCATACTAATCTCTTATCATTGCATAACACAAATCTTATTTAGGGCGAGAGAGGTTATTTGTTATTCTGTAACACTTGTAATCTTGTTTCAAAGAGAAAGTAAAGAATAGTAGGTTATAACCAATTTCATTGTGTTTCTACTCTTGTGGGTTTCTTACCGATCAAAAAATCAATTATACTTTATAATTCCGGCATCATTTTCACAATAATTAATTAATGAATTTTATTTTCGTTTCTGATATAAACGAGGCTATATGGTCCAAAGCCCACTAATTAACCTTTCATTTGTAAAATGAATGTTCATATACAATTTTTTTATCAATCCTAATCGTGTTCCTTAAGATTACTTATTTCGTTTCTTTTCACAACTTATCATTAAGGTCAAGCCTTAAATCTCAAAGTTTTATTATATAAGGTTTACATATTTAATTTCTTTCTCATAGAACTAAGTCTTAGAATCCATCCGATAATCCTAATAGGATTTACTTACCTAACCACATAGGTAAGTTGAAATAATCTATTATCTTATTCTTTTAATAGTGAGGTTTTAGGGTCTTATCTATCTATTTTTTACGAATTCTTAATCATTCTTCTACTTGAAGTAACATATCTAACTTAACTTATTCCATTTATCTTAATTCATTCCTATTACGATATGTGTATTAGTTCAATTTTTGTACCTAACCTTAATTCTTCAATATAAAGGTTTTTAGAAAAGCTTGGGATCAGTAGAATAATTTCAATGCTATTTATATTTAAAAACCTAGGCAAGCTCGCCCATCGAACCTCCCCTCACTAAGCGAAAAATCATTCTGCAAAGGTTTATGACTCTACTGTGCTCGCCTAGCGAGTTAGAGCTTCGCCTAGCAAAGTTGGCTTTTGCTGTGCTCGCTTAGCAAGCTGTAACTCTCGCTTAGCAAGGACTGCAGGGACATAACCTATAAATGGTTTTTTGAAAATAAAATGATGTTTTGCAATGCTTTTCTAATGATCCCAATACATTAAAACATTAATTCTTATAGAATAAATTAAGGATAGATACATAATCATAGATATACAACATTTAGGTGGATTAATCTTACTCTAATTCATTAATTTCTAATTCCCCTAATTTACGAAAATTATAACATAACTGTTTCCAACACTGCATGCAAGCTAAAATTGGATAAGATCAATTTAAAATTCTAACATAGTAATGACATAAAATCTATCCATAGTAATTTTCCAACACTGCATGTCTTCTCTGTTTATCGAGTGATTTCACATGGTTGATCAAGTTACAAAAAGAAACAGGATAAAACTACTCTGATGCCACCTGACACAATAGGAAACCCTACGGATTAGCAGATGCTAAACCTAGAATGAAAATACAGGTTGCAAGCAACAAACATGTCATATAAAGTTATGAAATCCACCAGATATAGAAGAATGTTGAATATTATTATGATGAAAAGTAATCATGACGGCCACGCTAAAAGTATTTGAATACAAAAACAAAGAATCCTTAATGGAATTTTAATCCAAAACATAAATAAAATAGAAAATTGCGTAAAATAGTAAAATCTTGATTTTGGGCCTGAAACAAACGCGGATGACTTAAAAAGCACATAAATCACGGAAAAACCGTGTGTTGGACCCGTGAGTTGATTCCTTATTTAAAAAGGTATAATAAAAGTCATTCTAAAATTGAATGCTAAACTTGCACAAAGCATGCAGAACCTTTTCGATCTGCAACTTCTTCTTCGATACGTGCAACCAACCTTCCTACAACAAAATTGTAATAAACGTATCATTCTCAATCACGTCAAAGATTTCATTCTCTGAACATATCATGGCATATAAAATTCGGTTTGATATTGAACCTCCCACCCGTAACGCATATTCCTAAGAGTACAATTGGTGTTTGCACATAACAATCGAGTTTTAGGACTCTATTGGTCCTGTTAGGTTAAATAAAACGTAAGGAATCCGATCATAAAAAAGATGAAGTGCTTATAAACTCTCCAATTGGGACACCATCTTTTTGTCCATTTTGTAGGTATAAACCCTCTATTGTGGAGGTTCATGTCCTAAATTCACACATGGATGGTATGTGGTTAATAACTTAGTAAATTTCGTGATAGAGTAAATTTTTTTATAGTTAGAGAATCATGCAATTTTAACTGGATAATCAAAACTTCAGTCTCATGTTCTGACTTTGGTAAATGAGGAAAACATACAAAGTAGAATCATGAGTTGTGAAAGCTTTATATGTGATAGTTCAAACACATGAATTCCAAATCGTACTTTATGTAGTTGAAATTGAATGAGCCATTGACATTGAACAATGAGGAAATTCAACCAATTAATGCTAAATTATTATCCTCTTTCATCAACTAATTTATCTTCTACCTTACTGTTATATTTGTAAAATTAATATCATAAAGCATCCTAAAATATGTATAAAGAAAAACTGTCATTTGTATAACATTATGGAATGTGAAAGAATCAGGTTTAATGTATATGTAAATATGTATACGAATTTTTAACTAATTGGGAACAACATGTCAGCTAATTAAAAAATATTAAGAATCCTTCTTGATGCAACAACACCTTGTTTAGTATAAAAACGTTTTATTAAATTTAGTTATATGGAAAGATTATAGTTCTAGATATATTTTATTTTTTTCCTTTTTCATTCATTTATGATGGGTTTGCTTCCTTCGTCATATTGTTTCTCGTAGTTATTAATTTCCAAAATATTGTAGATAAACTACTTTTATTTTTTATCCCATACATTTTATAATTTATTTAATATTTCAATTCAAAGAGTCAATGTCTCCCCTACAAATTATAAACATATCACATCATAACAAGGAACATTAGATTCATATGAAGTTAAAGATTTTAATGATTTGTTCAAAAATTCCTCGAGTGAAAGGTTTCTGAGTGTTTCCATTAACTCATGCTTCGAGAATCATTTTCAAAGCTTGATAGAATACCCACTACTAAAATTTGTAGCGAAGGATTTCAAAGATATGTTCCAAAATTCCTCGAGTTAAAGGTTTCTGAGTGTTGCCATTAAATATTGCTTCAAGAAACATTTTTGAATTATGATCACTGAAGTTTGATAACATGGCCACTAGTTTTCTTTGTATCCCCAATGCACGCATATCCATCACAAACCAAATAAAATACAATAAAAATATATTTTAGTGGTAGATATAATAACAATTCATATCAGATCTAGAAAAGAATAAATACACTATTATACCTGAGATCTACTTGTTATGGGAAAATCAAAATCAATAAATACGATGTCAAAATTCACAGTCGGTAACAAAAATTACATTACTTCTTGAGCACTGTTTGTAGGTTCTGTTCGAATGCCGATTGATTCATTATGAATAATAATAAAATATAAGAATATATGTAGCTTTGACTATAGGAGTGATCCTATAGTCCAACCACTTAAGTAGGATTAAATCAAGCATAAATGCAAGAATCCAGTACATACCTAACAAACATAAATTATAACCAGCTATCACAATCCATTGAACACACTTAACGAAACAAGTAAGGAAGAAAAATATAATTTCTTATTACAAACATTTGGCCTCAACAAAATTCTATAGCAGAAAATTCAAAATCCCAATGACAGCAACAATCATTAATTAGGAAAAAACTCACCTCATTTAATTAAGAAAATCACGGCCGTTGACACTGGAAAAAAAATCTCTGACAAAAGACCAATCAAATCGAATGAGAGAAATGTTGCGGTATGAATATACTGCATCTTTAATAGTTAGAATGAAGCTACATAATTTAAAATAAGATTTATTATAAATTTGAATGAAATTAAATAGATGGGGAATAAGATCAGAAGACATTGTGCAAATACATACCTATATTTAAATCAAATTTATGATAGCTTTTGTCTCCATTGATTCATGTTGAGTTATTATTAACAGTGGAAGGTATCTATGGCTGTTGCGAAATGGTTGAAGGAACCCAATTGAATATAAATGTAGGGTTTGGAATTATGTAATGGGTTTAAATATCAGAAGTTTCGTCGTAGGGCCGTCTCAACCAATATTGAGGGTTATAGCGAACTTTAAGTATTGGACCTTTATAAAATAATTTTTTTTAAGTATAATTAATTTGAAATTTTTTTATTTTTCAGATTTTTTGAGATGCAAAATTATTTATTAAACTATCATAATCGATTTCTCGTTAAATTTCTTTTCCAATGGATAGTAAAGTCAATCCATGTAATCTTGGTTAAGATATTTTGATATTGGATTAATTTTAATTAAAAAAAAATGTAATTAGACCATTCAATTATTTTATAGCAACATCAATTAAAAATTACCTATATTTTCATAGTTACTTTTTTTTTTCTTTGATAAATTTATCTAGAGTCCCTTTTTGCGATTTAATAAAAACTTCATTTTTTTTTGTTACTTTGAGTAACCTGATTCATATTTTTGAGTTGATATTAATATTTTAATATAAAAGAATAAAATAATTCATAAAATCTTAAAATTATTATAAATAAAAATAAAATAGAATAAATTAGAACAATAGAACGTGATTTTCATAGAATTAGGTGTTACATTGTTACTTGTCTTCTTTCACGTTCCGTCAAAAAGAAATTGTTGATCGATTTAAAGCCTAACCAATTGAAAAACATAACAAATAGTTTAAAACTTTATAACCGAAAGAATTAAATTAACAAAAAAAGGAAAATTCAAAAAAAAAATGAAAACGATGATTGAAAGAACTGAATCAAACACAAGACTGCACGCAAATAAATAAATTTAAAAAAATTGAATAATTCAACATAAACAACATATACTTTAAGATAAAACTTGGGATTTGGTGAGAACAACTTAATAAACAAATAGTTAAATAGACTTGTCAACAAAACTATAAAACAGGAAGTAAGTAAGGAAGAGGATGAGAGAAAGACAATGTGTAAACGCTAAAAAAATGTGTGACATAAATAACAATGTTAATAAAGGATGGAGTGGAAATTGCAAACACTATGGCTGAAAAATTGCAACATATATGGTATGACTATCGACAACGATAATTAAGAACGATAATTAAGTAGTGCAATTAACAAAATTAAAGATTTCTTTTAATTAATAATAATTGGAAAACTTTTTTCTTACGCAAAAATGAAGTCTTTCTTTGAATTTATAAATAACAATGCACGACAACTGATTGATTTTGAATTTATTGTTAAATAAGCTACAAAAACCTTCAAAATAAAAATTGGTGAGATAATTTGAGACATGCGATCACGTTATCCGTAAGGGTTTTATATGTAATACGCTAATCCTCTATGATTTAACAAATTCCTCTTGATAAGTCAATGATACATAAATTGCAAGCATAAATATTGTAACCTAAAATAGTTTTTTTTGTGAAATAATAATTTTAGGAAGTAATTTTAGGCGGTGCACATGCCTGGTTTTTTTAATGAGTGTTATATATATTTCACCAATATCTCATACTAAAGATCCTACTTGACACTCCTGTAGGTGATTTTATTAAATATGTGAAATACAATATTTGATGCGCTACCCATCACCACGATCTTCTTAATCAACAATGATAAAATATTTTATTTTTATTTTATTTTTTTCATATATAACAAACCTATATTTTTTTACTTGTATTTTATACATATATTACAAACTTAAATGTTTTTTACATCAAAGTTAAAAATATTATTCATAAACATATATTTACCCTTGTTATATATTACAAACATCAACGACAAAATGATATTTTACAAACATCAAAGTCAAAGTCATATATTAGCATCATTTCACGTAGCACATTGAAAAAGAATCGTCTAACGTCTACCGATGTCGTTTAAGGCATTGGGGGGGAAAGGTGTCATGTCGTTAAATGTCTACATAAAAAATTGAAAAAATTGAATATCACATGATTTGAAATATAATAGCAAACTTAAACATTAAGATATTATTATAAATATTTCATGACACAATATATATACATGATCCCAAGAATCAACGATGCTGACAGAGACAATGTTTAACATGTGTTTCATAACATAATACCCACTCGTATCCCTCTTCTTGTCTCCTCGTCTACAACATTTCATGAATATATAATCACACATGCATATATATATATATATATATATATATATATATATATATATGCACGTAAAAAGAAATCCACTTACCTTGGACATACAAAATGTGAGTTTTTTTAGAATTGTTCATAATATATTGTTGCTTCATAACCCTGTATATTGAAAATGATTTAAAAATATTACATGATAAACTAATTACAAAGTCAAATAAAATATTACTATAAGTCAAATAAACATAAACTTACCTAGTAATAATTTGTTTCATTATATGATCAAGTGGTTTAGGTAAGGAACATAACGTAGTTACCATATTTCTCTCAAGAGATATGATGATCAATTGAATATGTTCACTGAATAAACACAATCATATATAATCAGTATTTGGTAAATAATGGAAACTAACTATATTAGAGAAACCATAATTTAAAAATTACTCACACATCGAGAAATGATGTTAAGTATTAGTTTTTTCTCCCATCTAACTGTGAATCTATGAATGTTTGAATAGTTTATGGAATATTACTTGTAAATCGAATACTCACGGTATCCAAGAATTCATAAATATCTGGTTTATATAATTTTAATCAAACAAGGTGAATGTACCTAAATGGTTAAACAAAATTCAAAAAATAAGTGAGAAATTACTTCTATTAAAAATGACGAATGTACCAGAATGAGATATTCAATTCTATAATTACATGCACCAAATCTGAAGGATCCCTACATCCAACCACTGTTTTCCAATTATCAAATCCTTTATATATGTAAGATCGACATAGAAACACTCTAACTCTCGATCATGTTCTAGCTCAAGAGGAATTAGATATTTTTTATGCATAACGTCACATAATAATTAGGTTATTGATTCTTCAGAAAGAGCCAAAAACTCATTATGGATCTCATTATCGGCGGGGACGGTTGAACGACTTCCCTTTGTGCTTGTACCATGTACAACAGTTCTTTTAGGCAATTGATCATCACCATCTTCATGTGTACACTGTTGGACGCTTCCACAGATTCTCTACATCATAAAAATAATAGGAACACAAAAAAGAATCAACACAATATATATCATACATTTCTGATATCACAATATTCTCACATACCACATATAACTTTCATTTTTTCCACGTCTTTCCTTCAGTTTTCTTGCAACTTTGGCTAACGCATCTTCTAATTATTCATTTTTTCTTTCCAACTTCTTATCAAACTCTGCAATTTTTTATTTTTACATATGTATGGTTCTTTTTCTGGATGTACCATAGAATAATCTCTGGTCGGTTCCATCAACAACACCATGGACTCACCCACCATGCTCATTTGTTTCGATTGCTTGTATTAATATATCATATTGTTGTTCTGGAACAAAAGAACCATCACGGGCTAACATAAATAATGAATACTAAACAACATGGTAAAATATATATTGTTAATTACCAAAGATATTTAAATAACACATAACATACACACACAAAATCCTACTTACAATTTCTAAGTGACTACTCTTGAGGCATCTCAAGTGTACTCTCCATTTTCTCTTTTTATAGATGTCTTTCACTTCTCGTATTGTGATGGTGGAGATAAGGTGCGATCACGACTCATGGAGCCCTCATCTCCCATTTATTGTCTTTTTTTTATTAATGATTGTTTTTTGCAAGTTTCCTATAACCCCCATGAGACAACTTATGGGGGTATTTGTTTTTTTTGCCTTGTTCAACTTTCTTGCTTCACTTTTAAGTTGTTATAAACATAGAAAACTTATTAACTTGCATGGTTGTCTCAATAAATCATAAGCATAAAATTATCAAAATTAAAATTAGCACTAACTAGGAAATCCTCAGAACTACGAGACTTCACAAACTTTTTTCAAAACTTCTTGTCAAGAAAATTATATCTCACCCACATATGCATAATATCAGGCTTATGATCCATTATGTAATCACGCGTGAGTTGTAACTTAAAGCCTCTCCAGCACGTAAGAACATAAGTGATCTACCTTTTTTACAACTTATCATCTTCAGAATACTTAAACATCAACTATAGTTACATTAATAAGTATGTATTAGTAATTATTGAAAGTAATATTGAATCGATGAAAATTAAGCTCCGGAGGCTAGAATTATTTGAAGTTGGAAGCCCTTGCTTCCCAAACCGAGGTTGTATGGCTTCTCATGGTATTCTATGGACAACTTCAAATAATCTACCCATTTCTACGACACCAGATTCTTTGTGTTTCCATTATCCATGATCACACACACCTTGTTCTTGATAGAAAATATGTTTTAAACAAATTCTTATGTTTCCCTTTTACTTTTGGATGCTAGTGAAATTCTCCGCAACACCAAATTTACCTGCTAATCAGATTATTCCTCTGCAAACTTAACCTTTACATATTCATCATTCTCAACTGTAAATCCTTTTCTTTCCTCCTCCTCCTCCTCCTCCATTTCTTCTATAAAAGCATCAACTCTCCTTATTGGACAAACATTTTATATGTGACCTCTTACATTACAATGATAACATGTGTCTCTAATGGGTTTAGTGTATGGATTATTCCTCCTTTAGACTGGTGGTTTACTCTACTGCACATTGCTAAAGCTTCTAGCCCCTTATTTCATGGGTTGGGATCTTTGGTTGTTTCACTCTTTTTCCTTTTTACTCGATGTAATACCCTGTATATCCTTAAATACCCAAATTCCTATTAATTAAGATCAATTGAGTTCCTATGTGCTCTAAAAGTTATCAATCGGGATAAACAGAGTAAATAGTGAGTTCAGGTTGACATAATTAATATTAATTGGGACTGACCTTTTATTAATTTGGACATTTTGGTAACATTAATAATGAGTCAATAGCTCTGGTAGAACAAATATTACAAGTTTAGTTCCACTTGAGATATGTGTTGCTACTAGTAACCACTTTCTTACCACACATTTCTCATGGCCACTTGCTAATGATCTTTGACTAACTCACCACCACATGTTATTATCATATACCACCTACCATAAGCCACTTCATTTTCTCAATGTATCAGAAAGGTTAGTGGAGTAAAGAAGAAGCTCAAGAGAAGAAGAGAAAACAAGCTAGTGGAGAAGAATAAAAGCTTGGAACCAACACCATCATCTTCATCCTCATCTCATCTTCAACAACTTCTCCTCTTCTATTACTTGAGGTGGGTTCTAGTTAGAAACCCTAGGATTTCTAGAGATTAGGGTTGTAGAAACATAGATGAATCATGAAAGTCCATGCTATATGATGAATATCTCTCTTGTTTTTGTTGATTTCCATGAACATGTGCCTTGATGTGTTCTTATGATTGTTGTGATTACATGATTTGTTATGGTTGTGGGTAAGTGATTGGTTGTGGTTATGAACTTGAAATCCATGATATATATGTATATATGAGCATCTAGTATGATGGGTTTGCTGGAAGAAGGAGTGGGTGCTTTATTGGAAATGGATTAATAGAGGAAATGGTGTTCTGTGAATTGAAAATATGGAAATGTGTGAGGACCAATCGATTGGTCCCTGCAACCAATGGATTGCACAACCCTTTTGTTTTGCAGCAAATGGAATTTTAGTAGGACCAATCTATTGACAGTGTATTACAATCGATTGCACAAACTTTCTGTTTTGGAACAGTGGAAAATTTTAGTGAGCCAATCGATTGACACTGAGGATCAATCGATTGATCCTTTGTAAACTTTGAAAAACAAAAATGTGAGTGGAACCAATCGATTGGGCATTCCCAACCAATCGATTGACTTATGTTAAAGAATTCAAAATCCATTTCTTAAGTGTTTCTAAGTGAATTATTCCAACCATTAATCATTTGTGATGCTATGCTTGTGTTGAATACATGCTAATGGTGAAAATTATATGATGAATCTTGTAAGTTAACCTAGAATTGGTATTAGGCCATGAGTTAGGTTTATAACTTAGATAACATTGGATGATGGTACTCATTCGTACGACGCTTATGTGGAGGTCGTGGACGAATGGTTGCCATGATTGAGAATGAGACGCGTTGTATGGAACATGCCATGTTATTGTTTGTGTATTATGGTGAATGAAGTCACATGTGATTGATGGATCTTGTTATGGTTTGTGGTACCGATCATGTATTTAGAATGTGTGTTTTTCTGTGATGGTGCACATCTCTATTTGGTATGCTTAGATGAGTAAGCATTGGGATGTGAGACCGATGATTCGTGCCTCAATTGGGTTTGAGTCCCAACCACGACGAACGTGGGGGAAAGGTGGACATCTAAGTGGGTTAGATTCCCATACGGTGAAAGAGAACCTAAGTGGGTTAAAGTCTAATATGGGTGACAGTCTCCAACACTGCATGCAAGCTAGAATAAATTAAGGATAGGTATATAATCACACATTTACAACATTTAGGGGGTTTCTAATTCTCCTAACTTATTAAAATTATAACATAACAGTCTCCAACACTGCATGCAAGCTAGAATCAAATAATATCAATTTAACATTCTAACATAGTAATAGCATAAAATCTATCCATAGGCTGGTTCTAAAACTAAAGGAACTCACTTATTTGATTTTGAATCTTTCAATAACCCCAAAGCAAGTAACTTGAATGTAGAATTTAGAGAGAGAGAGAGAGAGAGAGACTGTTTCAATTTTTGTTCTATTCTTGAAATGGAATAAAAGGAAAGGAAATTACTCATATAGATACTACTACTATTCCCTTATATTTAAACAATTGCCATTCCTCTCTCTTTATGAATAGATTTAATTAATCTAATTATTAAGTTTATTAATAAAATGATTAAATCAATTTTACTCATCTTTAATTTAAGTTGGTTGTTACAGCTGATTCCAGATGTTGTTGGCATTGTTCACCTGAATTGTTAAAGTCGCCATTTGTTCATTCAAAGCTGTTAGAGTCGTGGTGAAAGTTGTGGTAATTCTCTAAATATCTTCCCTGTTCACCGAGTGATCTCCCATGGTTGATCAAGTTACAAAAAGAAACCATAGAAATCTACTCTGATGCCACCTGATGCAGTAGGAAACCCTACGTATTAGCAGGCGCTAAACCTAGAATGAAAATAAAGGTTTGCAAGCAACAAACCTGTCAGATAAAGTTATAGAATCGCCATATAGAGAAAAATGTTGAATATTATTATGATGAAAAGTCATCTTAACGGCCACGCCAAAAGTGTTTAAATACAAAAGCAAAGAACCCTTAATGGGATTTTAATCCAAAGCATAAATAAAATAGAAAATTGCGTAAAATAGTGAAAACTTGTTTTTGGGTCCGAAACAAACTCTGATGACTTAAAATCCCATAAATCACGGAAAAATCGTGTGTTGGACTCGTGAGAAATTCCTTTTTTGAAAAGGTATAATAAAATTCGTTCTTAAGTTGGACTGCAAACTTGCACAAAGCATACATAACATTTTCGATGCACGACTCCTACTTCGATATGTGCAGCCAACCTTCCTGCATCAAAGTTATAATGAACTTGTATACATTTCTCAATCACATCAAATATTCCATTCTCTGAACATACCATGGCATGTAAATTTCGAGTTGATATTGAACCTCCCACCCCCAGCTTCTGTTCCTAAGAGTATAATTGGAGTTTGCACATAACTATCAAGTTTTAGGACTGTATTGGTCTTGTAAATTGTAAGGAATATCATCATAAAAAAGATGAAATGCTTATAAACTCTCTGATTGGGACACCATCTTTTTGTTCATTTTGTAGATATAAAGCCTCGGTAATGGTATGTGGTCAATGACTTAAGTAAATTTCGTGATCTAGTAGATTTTTCTATAGTTAGAGAATCACGCAATTGGAACTGGCTGATCAAAACTTCATTCTCATGTTTTGACTTTTTAAATATGGAAAATATATAAAGTAAAAGCACGAGTTGTTAAATGTTTATTTGTGACAGTTCCCACACATGAAATCCAAATCTTACTTTATGTAGTAGAAGTTGAATGAGCCATTGACATTGAACAATGAGGAAATTCGACCAGTTAATGCTAAATTATTATTCTCTTACAGTAACTAATTTATCTTCTACCAGATTTCTTAACGGCTTAAACTTACCAATGTCTACGATGATGCCAATTTCTTAACGGCTTAAACTTGTCAATGTCTACGATGATGCCAATTTCTTAACGGCTTAATCTTATATTTGTAAAATTGACATCATAAACCATCCTTAAATATGTATAAAGAAAAATTGTAATTTGTATAACATTATGAAAAGTGAAAGGATCGGGTTTAATGTATATCTAATGACGAACTAATGAATTTTGCAGTATTGGTGAACAACGTGTCAGCTACTTAAAAACTGATTAAGAAGCGATCTTGATGAAACACCATCTTGTTTAGTATAAAAGCGTTTTATTAAATTTAGTTATTTGTAAAGATAATAGTTCTAGATATATTTTATTTTTCAGCCTTTGACTTTACATTCGTGTGTCTGTACAAGCATGACAAGTACATGCACATAACCAAAGAAAATTACCTAAGAAATACAATGTTAATAAAAATTTATGTTCTCTTGTTTTTACTATTTTATTTTGGCTTACTGGAGAGTACTTCTGGTGCTCCTAACTTGTTTTGTTAGTTCATGTAATGTGATTATTTATCCTAATTTATCATCTTTGCTATAAAATAAATACATACATAAAGTTAAAAAATGCACCCATTTAAAAGTTTTAATATAAATAACCTTAATACACATTTAAGCAATTTATTTGTAACAATCATTCCTTGCATATTTAAGCGAGTTATTCGTATTTATCATTCCTTAATACAAGTGAAGCCAGTACATGTGATACTATAACTAGAAGGTAGATCTTTAGACTTAAGATAATATACAAAATTGTCACTTTCAGGATGACATTGTAATAATACGACTTCGATAATGTAATTTAAAGATTCCGATAATGTAATTTAAAGGTGTGATAATGCAGCTTTGAGAACGAAATTGTGATAATGCAGCTTGGAGGAGGATCTGGTGAATCCAATGCCATCTATTGGCATTGTGATAATGCGACTTAGAGTGGGATCAGATGAATTCATATCATTATGTGGTATTGTGATTCGACTCGAAGGAGGATTAGAAAGTATTATATCTTGTATTCGCGATGATGGTCCAGTCATAGTTTTTAGCAATGGTTCAGGAATTGTCGATGGAGTAGATTCCACCATTTCAGTAACATTACCCCTTTCATTAGTTTATTATGGATTTGCTTTCTTCGTCACATTATTCCCGATAGTTATTAATTTCCAAAATATTATAGATAAATTACTTTTATTTTTTATCCCATACATTTCATCGTTTATTTAATATTCCAACTCAAAGAATCAATGTCTCTCCTACAAATTAAAAGCATATCACATCGTAACAATGAGGAACATTAGATTCATATAAAGTGAAGGATTTCAATGATGTGTTCAAAAATTCCTCGAGTGAAAGATTTTTGAGTGTTTCCATTAACTCCTACTTCAAGCCTCAAGAATCATTTCTTAATTATGATCACTAGAGTCTGATAGCATGCCCGCAACTAACGTTTGAAGCGAAGGATTTCAATGGTGTTCAAAAATTCCTCGAGTCAAAGGTTTCTGAGTGTTGCCATTAAATCATGCTTCAAGAAACATTTTTGAATTATAATAACCAAAGTTTGATAACTTGCGCACTATTTCTTTTGTATCCCCAATGCAAGCATATCCATCACAAACTAAATAAAATACAATAAAAAAATATTTTAGTGGAAGATATAATTACAATTCATCTCAGATCTAGAAAAGAAGAAATAAATTGTTGATACCTGAGGTCTAGTTATTATGGGCAAATCAAAATCAATAAATATGATGTCAAAATTCACACCAACCAATAAAAGTTGCATTACTTCTTAAGCATTGTTTGCAGGTTCTGTTCGAATGCCTATTGATTCATTATGAACAATAATAAAACATAAGAATATATATATATATATATATATATATATATATATATATATATATATATATATATATATATATATATATATATATATATATATATCTTTGAATATAGGAGTGAGACCCCTTTAATGTACATCCCAAAAGGAAATTAAAACATGTAGATAAATGCAACTAGAAATCAGACTTAATTGGGACATGAAACAATACACAAATTGAACTTATAATCCAACCACTTTAATATGATCAAATCTAACGTAAGTTCAATAATCCATCCACTTAAATAGGATTAAATCATATATTAGTGCAAGAATCTAACAAATACCTAACAATCATTTATTATAACCAGCTAGAACAATCCATCGAACACACTTAATGAAACAAAGAGAGGAGAAAAATATAATTTTTACTGACAAACATTTGACCTCAACAAAACTCCGTAACAGAACACTCAAAATCCCAATGACAGCAAAGATCATTAATTAAGAGAAAACTCACCTCATTTAATCAAGGAAATCACGGTCGTTGACTCTAGGAAAAAATATCTGACAAAAGACCAATTAAATCGCAAGGTAGAAGTGTTGCTGAATGAACAGACTTCATCTTTAACAGTTAGAATGAAGCTGTATAATTTAGAATAAGATTTATTACAAATTAGATTGGAAAAAATATATGGGGGAATAAGATCGGGAGAAATTGTGCAAATTATACCTATATTTAAATCAAACTTATGATAACTTTTGTCTCCATTGATTCAAGTTGAGTGGTATTAACAATGGAAGGTATCTACGACTGTTGCATAATGGTTGAAGAGACCCAATTGAATATAAAGGTAGGGGTTGGAATTATGTAATGGGTTTATACATATAAATGGGTTATTGTGTTTTTTTCCAATAATAAAAATATTAATGCGTCTGAATATATAAAAAAATTATAATAAAAATACAAGATATTGGAAGGAAGATTTTGGTAGGTGAAAAGAGTGTTAAAAGTATTTAGGGGAGGATGTGAAACTTTTGAGAAACGGAAGACTATCTTTATTATTGAGTGTTTATAACTTTTGGATTGATACAAACTCAAGTACATCACCTCTATTTATATTAGTGGCATTCTTAAATCAATGACTAGGATTTTCCCACCACAAACTTAATCTAATGACTATAAATCACTCTCTAGAATAAAAAACTTATCATTATCTTCTAGAGAGCTCTATAAATATCTCTAGAATAGGCTTCTAGAAGTTGGACCTACTACAACACAAGTTTGGGCTTAAAATTACTAAGGCCCAAAAACTAACAAACCCAAATTCAATTTAAACCCCCTTAAACTTGATTTTGTTACTCCAAAAAAATATCTTAACTTGATGAAGTTTCATGCTTGAAATTCTTGGTGAAGATATCAGATGCTTGGTCGCATGACCGTCTCAACCAATATTGAGGCTTTATAAAATTAATTTTTTAAATATAATTAATTTAAATAGAATTTATTTTTCGACTTTTTGAGATGCAATTTTTTATATTAAATTATCATAATCGATTTTTCATAAAATTTCTTTTCCAACGGATAGTAAAACTAACCCATTTAATCTTGGTTAAGACATTTTGACCTTAGATTAATTTTAATTTAAAAAAAATGTAACTAGAACTTTCATTTGTTTTATAGCAACATCAATGAAAAATTACCCATATTTTCATATTTATAATTTTTTGTTTATTTTAATGAATTTATTTAGAGACCATTTTTGCGATGTAATAAAAGCTTGATTTTTGTTGTTGTAATTTTGAGTAACCTAATTCATATTTTAAAGTAGACATTATATATTTTAAAATAAATCAAAAAAATAATTCATAAAATATATAAAAAATATTATAAATAAAAATTAAAGAGAACAAATTAGAACAATAGAACCTGATTTTCACATAATTAATTCTTACATTGTTACTTGTCATCTTTCATGTTCCGTCAAAAATAAATTGTTGATCGATTTAAATCCTCACCAATTGAAAAACATGACAAATAATTTCTCATCAAATATTCCATTCTCCGAACATACCATGGCATGTAAATTTCGAGTTGATATTGAACCTCCCACCCCTAGCTTCAGTTCCTAAGAGTATAATTGGAGTTTGCACATAACTATCAAGTTTTAGGACTGTAATGGTCTTGTAAATTGTAAGGAATGTCATCATAAAAAAGATGAAATGCTTATAAACTCTCTAATTGGGACACCATCTTTTTGTTCATTTTGTAGGTATAAAGCCTCGGTAATGGTATGTGGTCAATGACTTAGTAAATTTCGTGATCTAGTAGATTTTTCTATAGTTAGGGAATCACGTAATTGGAACTGGCTGATCAAAACTTCATTCTCATGTTTTGACTTTGTTAAATATGGAAAATATATAAATTAAAAGAACGAGTTGTTAAATGTTTATATGTGACAGTTCCCACACATGAAATCCAAATCTTACTTTATGTAGTAGAAGTTGAATGAGCCATTGACATTGAACAATGAGGAAATTCGACCAGTTAATGCTAAATTATTATTCTCTTACAATAACTAATTTATCTTCTACCAGATTTCTTAACGGTTAAACTTGCCAATGTCTACGATGATGCCAATTTCTTAACGGTTTAATCTTATATTTGTAAAATTAACATCATAAACCATCCTATAATATGTATAAAGAAAAACTGTAATTTGTATAACATTATGGAAAGTGAAAGGATCGGGTTTAATGTATATCTAATGACTAACTAATGAATTTTGCAGTATTGGTGAACAACGTGTCAGCTACTTAAAAACTGATTAAGAAGAGATCTTGATGAAACACCACCTTGTTTAGTATAAAAGCGTTTTATTAAATTTAGTTATTTGTAAAGATAATAGTTCTAGATATATTTTATTTTTCAGCCTTTGACTTTACATTTGTGTGTGTGTACAAGCATGACAAGTACATGCACATAACCAAAGAAAATTACCTAAGAAATACAATGTTAATAAAAATTTATGTTCTCTTGTTTTTACTATTTTATTTTGGCTTACTGGAGAGTACTTTTGTTACTCCTAACTTGTTTTGTTAGTTGATGTAATGTGGTTATTTATCTTGATTTTTATCATCTTTGCTATAAAATAAATACATACATAAAGTTAAAAAATGCATCCATTTAAATTTTTAAATATAAATAACCTCAATACACATTTAAGCAATTTATTTGTAACAATAATTCCTTACATATTTAAGCGAGTTATTCGTATTTATCATTCCTTAATACATGTGAAGCCAGTACATGTGATAATATAACTAGAAGGTAGATCTTTAGACTTAAGATAATATACAAAATTGTCACTTTCAGGATGACATTGTAATAATACGACTTCGAAAATGTAATTTAAAGATTCCGATAATGTAATTTAAAGTTGTGATAATGCAGCTTTGAGAATGAAATTGTGATAATGCAGCTTGGAGGAGGATCTGGTGAATCCAATGCCATCCATTGGCATTGTGATAATGCGACTTAGAGTGGGATCAGATGAATTCATATCATTATGTGGTATTGTGATTCGACTCGAAGGAGGATTAGAAAGTATTATATCTTGAATTCGCGATGATGGTCCAGTCATAGTTTTTAGCAATGGTTCGGGAATTGACGATGGAGTAGATTCCATCATTTCAGTAACATTACCCCTTTCATTAGTTTATTATGGATTTGCTTTCTTCGTCACATTATTCCCGATAGTTATTAATTTCCAAAATATTGTAGATAAATTACTTTTATTTTTTATCCCATACATTTCATAATTTATTTAATATTTCAACTCAAAGAATCAATGTCTCTCCTACAAATTATAAGCATATCACATCATAACAATGAGGAACATTAGATTCATATAAAGTGAAGGATTTCAATGATGTGTTCAAAAATTCCTCGAGTGAATGATTTTTGACTGTTTCCATTAACTCCTACTTCAAGCTTCAAGAATCATTTCTAAATTATGATCACTATGAATTATAGCATGCCCGCTACTAACGTTTGAAGCGAAGGATTTCAATGGTGTTCAAAAATTCCTCGAGTCAAAGGTTTCTGAGTGTTGCCATTAAATCATACTTCAACAAACTTTTTTGAATTATAATAACCAAAGTTTGATAACTTGCGCACTATTTTTCTGTGTATCCCCAATGCAAGCATATCCATCACAAACTAAATAAAATACAATAAAAAAATATTTTAGTGGAAGATATAATTACAATTCATCTCAGATCTAGAAAAGAAGAAATAAATTGTTGATACCTTAGGTCTAGTTATTATGGGCAAATCAAAATCAATAAATATGATGTCAAAATTCACACCAACCAACAACAGTTACATTACTTCTTGAGCATTGTTTCCAGGTTCTGTTCGAATGCCTATTGATTCATTATGAACAATAATAAAACATAAGAATATATATATATATATATATATATATATATATATATATATATATATATATATATATATATATATATATATATATATATATATATATATATATATATATATATATATATATATATATATATATATATATATATATATATATATATATATATATATATATATATATATATATATATATATAGCTTTGAAGATAGGAGTGAGACCCCTTTAATGCACATCCCAAAAGGAAATTAAAATATGTAGATAAATGCAACTAGAAATCAGACTTAATTGGGACATGAAACAATACACAAATTGAATTTATAATCCAACCACTTTAATATGATCAAATCTAACGTAAGTTCAATAATCCATCCACTTAAATAGGATTAAATCAAATATTAGTGCAAGAATATAACAAATACCTAACAAACATTTATTATAACCAGCTAGAACAATCCATCGAACACACTTAATGAAAGAAAGAGAGGAGAAAAATACAATTTTTACTGACAAACATTTGACCTCAACAAAACTCCATAACAGAAAACTCAAAATCCCAATGACAGCAAAGATCATTAATTAAGAGAAAACTCACCTCATTTAATCAAGGAAATCACGATCGTTGACTCTAGCAAAAAATCTCTGACAAAAGACCAATTAAATCGCAAGGTAGAAGTGTTGCTGAATGAACGGACTTCATCTTTAACAGTTAGAATAAATCTGTATAATTTAGAACAAGATTTATTACAAATTAGATTGGAAAAAATATATGGGGGAATAAGATCGGGAGAAATTGTGCAAATTATACCTATATTTAAATCAAACTTATGATAACTTTTGTCTCCATTGGTTCAAGTTGAATTGGTATTAACAATGGAAGGTATCTACGACTGTTGCATAATGGTTGAAGAGACCCAATTGAATATAAAGGTAGGGGCTGGAATTATGTAATGGGTTTATACATATAAATGGGTTATTGTGTTTTTTTTCCAATAATAAAAATATTAATGCGTCTGAATATATAAAAAAATTATAATAAAAATACAAGATATTGGAAGGAAGATTTTGGTAGGTGAAAAGAGTGTTAAAAGTATTTAGGGGAGGATGTGAAACGTTTGAGAAACGGAAGACTACCTTTATTATTGAGTGTTTATAATTTTTGGCTTTATACAAACTCAAGTACATCATCTCTATTTATACTAGTGGCATTCTTAAATCAATGACTAGGATTTTTCCACCACAAACTTAATCTAATGACTATAAATCACTCTCTAGAATAATAACTTATCATTATCTTCTAGAGGGCTCTATAAATCTCTCTAGAATAGGCTTCTAGAAGTTGGACCTACTACAACACAAGTTTGGGCTTAAAATTACTAAGGCCCAAAAACTAACAAACCCAAATTCAATTTAAATATTCAACACCCCCAAAAACTTGATTTTGTTACTCCAAAAAAATATCTTAACTTGATGAAATTTCATGCTTGAAATTCTTGGTGAAGATATCAGATGCTTGGTCGCATGACCGTCTCAACCAATATTGAGGCTTATAGTGAACTTTAAGTATTGGACCTTTATAAAATTAATTTTTTAAATATAATTAATTTAAATAAAATTTATTTTTCTGACTATTTGAGATGCAATTTTTTTTATTAAATTATCATAATCGAGTTTTCATAAAATTTCTTTTCCAATGGATAGTAAAACTAACCCATTTAATCTTGGTTAAGACATTTTGATCTTAGATTAATTTTAATTTTAAAAAAATGTAACTAGAACTTTCATTTGTTTTATAGCAACATCAATGAAAAATTACCCATATTTTCATATTTATAATTTTTTGTTTATTTTAATGAATTTAGCTAGAGACCATTTTTGTGATGTAATAAAAGCTTGATTTTTGTTGTTGTAATTTTGAGTAACCTAATTCATATTTTAAAGTAGACATTATATATTTTAAAATAAATCAAAAAAATAATTCATAAAATATATAAAAAATATTATAAATAAAAATTAAATAGAACAAATTAGAACAATAGAACCTGATTTTCACATAATTAATCGTTACATTGCTACTTGTCATCTTTCATGTTCCGTCAAAAATAAATTGTTGATCGATTTAAATCCTAAACAATTGAAAAACATGACAAATAATTTCGCATCAAATATTCCATACTCTGAACATACCATGGCATGTAAATTTCGAGTTGATATTGAACCTCCCACCCCTAGCTTCAGTTCCTAAGAGTATAATTGGAGTTTGCACATAACTATCAAGTTTTAGGACTGTATTGGTCTTTTAAATTGTAAGGAATATCATCATAGAAAAAGATGAAATGCTTATAAACTCTCTAATTGGGAAACCATCTTTTTGTTCATTTTGTTGGTATAAAGCCTCGGTAATGGTATGTGGTCAATGACTTAGTAAATTTCGTGATCTAGTAGATTTTTCTATAGTTAGAGAATCACGCAATTGGAACTGGCTGATCAAAACTTCATTCTCATGTTTTGACTTTGTTAAATGTGGAAAATATATAAAGTAAAAGCACGAGTTGTTAAATGTTTATATGTGACAGTTCCCACACATGAAATCCAAATCTTACTTTATGTAGTAGAAGTTGAATGAGTCATTGACATTGAACAATGAGGAAATTCGACCAGTTAATGCTAAATTATTATTCTCTTACAGTAACTAATTTATCTTCTACCAGATTTCTTAACGACTTAAACTTGCCAATGTCTACGATGATGCCAATTTCTTAACGGCTTAAACTTGTCAATGTCTACGATGATGCCAATTTCTTAACGGCTTAATCTTATATTTGTAAAATTAACATCATAAACCATCCTAAAATATGTATAAAGAAAAACTGTAATTTGTATAACATTATGGAAAGTGAAAGGATCGGGTTTAATGTATATCTAATGACGAACTAATGTATTTTGCACTATTGGTGAACAACATGTCAGCTACCTAAAAACTTATTAAGAAGCAATCTTGATGAAACACCACCTTGTTTAGTATAAAAGCGTCTTATTAAATTAAGTTATTTGTAAAGATAATAGTTCTAGATATATTTTATTTTTCAACCTTTGACTTTACATTCGTGTGTCTGTACAAGCATGACAAGTACATGCACATAACCAAAGAAAATTACCTAAGAAATACAATGTTAATAAAAATTTATGTTCTCTTGTTTTTACTATTTTATTTTTGCTTATTGGAGAGTACTTCTGGTACTCCGAACTTGTTTTGTTAGTTGATGTAATGTGGTTATTTATCTTAATTTATCATCTTTGCTATAAAATAAATACATACATAAAGTTAAAAAATGCATCCATTTAATTTTTTTAATATAAATAACCTTAATACACATTTAAGCAATTTATTTGTAACAATAATTCCTTGCATATTTAAGCGAGTTATTCGTATTTGTCATTCCTTAATACATGTGAAGCCAGTACATGTGATAATATAACTAGAAGGTAGATCTTTAGACTTAAGATAATATACAAAATTGTCACTTTCAGGATGACATTGTAATAATACGACTTCGATAATGTAATTTAAAGATTCCGATAATGTAATTTAAAGTTGTGATAATGCAGCTTTGAGAATGAAATTGTGATAACGCAGCTTGGAGGAGGATCTGGTGAATCCAATGCCATCCATTGGCATTGTGATAATGCGACTTAGAGTGGGATCAGATGAATTCATATCATTCTGTGGTATTGTGATTCGACTCGAAGGAGGATTAGAAAGTATTATATCTTGTATTCGCAATGATGGTCCAGTAATAGTTTTTAGCAATGGTTCAGGAATTGACAATGGAGTAGATTCCATCATTTCAGTAACATTACCCCTTTCATTAGTTTATTATGGATTTGCTTTCTTCGTCACATTATTCCCGATAGTTATTAATTTCCAAAATATTGTAGATAAAATACTTTTATTTTTCATCCCATACATTTCATAATTTATTTAATATTTCAACTCAAAGAATCAATGTCTCTCCTACAAATTATAAGCATATCACATCATAACAATGAGGAACATTAGATTCATATAAAGTGAAGGATTTCAATGATGTGTTCAAAAGTTCCTCGAGTGAAAGATTTTTGAGTGTTTTCATTAACTCCTACTCCAGGCTTCAATAATAATTTCTAAATTATGATCACTATGGTTTTATAGCATGCCCGCTACTAACGTTTGAAGCGAAGGATTTCAATGGTGTTCAAAAATTCCTCGAGTCAAAGGTTTTTGAGTGTTGCCATTAAATCATGCTTCAAGAAACATTTTTGAATTATAATACCCAAAGTTTGATAACTTGCGCACTATTTTTCTTTGTATCCCCAATGCAAGCATATCCATCAAAAACTAAATAAAATACAATAAAAAAATATTTTAGTGGAAGATATAATTACAATTCATCTCAGATCTAGAAAAGAAGAAATAAATTGTTGATACCTGAGGTCTAGTTATTATGGGCAAATCAAAATCAATAAATATGATGTCAAAATTCACACCAACCAACAAAAGTTGCATTACTTCTTGAGCATTGTTTGCAGGTTCTGTTCGAATGCCTATTGATTCATTATGAACAATAATAAAACATAAGAATATATATATATATATATATATATATATATATATATATATATATATATATATATATATATATATATATATATAGCTTTGAATATAGGAGTGAGACCCCTTTAATGTACATCCCAAAAGGAAATTAAATTATGTAGATAAATGCAACTAGAAATCAGACTTAATTGGGACATGAAACAATACACAAATTGAACTTATAATCCAACCACTTTAATATGATCAAATCTAACGTAAGTTCAATAATCCATCCACTTAAATAGGATTAAATTAAATATTAGTGCAAGAATCTAACAAATACCTAACAAACATTTATTATAACCAGCTAGAACAATCCATCGAACACACTTGATGAAACAAAGAGAGGAGAAAAATATAATTTTTACTGACAAACATTTGACCTCAACAAAACTCCATAACAGAAAACTCAAAATCCCAATGACAGCAAAGATCATTAATTAAGAGAAAACTCACCTCATGTAATCAAGGAAATCACGGTCGTTGACTCTAGGAAAAAATATCTGACAAAAGACCAATTAAATCGCAAGGTAGAAATGTTGCTGAATGAACAGACTTCATCTTTAACAGTTAGAATGAAGTTGTATAATTTAGAACAAGATTTATTACAAATTAGATTGGAAAAAATATATGGGGGAATAAGATCGGGAGAAATTATGCAAATTATACCTATATTTAAATCAAACTTATGATAACTTTTGTCTCCATTGATTCAAGTTGAGTGGTATTAACAATGGAAGGTATCTACGACTGTTGCATAATGGTTGAAGAGACCCAATTGAATATAAAGGTATGGGTTGGAATTATGTAATAGATTATACATATAAATGGGTTATTGTGTTTTTTCCAATAATAAAAATATTAATGCGTCTGGATATATAAAAAAATTATAATAAAAATACAAGATATTGGAAAGAAGATTTTGGTAGGTGAAAAGAGTGTTAAAAGTATTTAGGGGAGGATGTGAAACTTTTGAGAAACGGAAGACTATCTTTATTATTGAGTGTTTATAACTTTTGGCTTGATACAAACTCAAGTACATCACCTCTATTTATACTAGTGGCATTCTTAAATCAATGACTAGGATTTTCCCACCACAAACTTAATTTAATGACTATAAATCACTCTCTAGATTAATAACTTATCATTATCTTCTAGATAGCTCTATAAATATCTCTAGAATAGGCTTCTAGAAGTTGGACCTACTACAACACAAGTTTGGGCTTAAAATTACTAAGGCCCAAAAACTAACAAACCCAAATTCAATTTAAATATTCAACACCCCCTTAAACTTGATTTTGTTACTCCAAAAAAATATCTTAACTTGATGAAGTTTCATGCTTGAAATTCTTAATGATGATATCAGATGCTTGGTCGCATGACCGTCTCAACCAATATTGAGGCTTATAGTGAACTTTAAGTATTGGACCTTTATAAAATTAATTTTTTAAATATAATTAATTTAAATAAAATTTATTTTTCGACTTTTTGAGATGCAATTTTTCATATTAAATTATCATAATCGATTTTTCATAAAATTTCTTTTCCAACGGATAGTAAAACTAACCCATTTTATCTTGGTTAAGACATTTTGACCTTAGATTAATTTTAATTTAAAAAAAATGTAACGAGAACTTTCATTTGTTTTATAGCAACAACAATTAAAAATTACCTATATTTTCATATTTATAATTTTTTGTTTATTTTAATGAATTTATCTAGAGACCATTTTTGCGATGTAATAAAAGCTTGATTTTTGTTGTTGTAATTTTGAGTAACCTAATTCATATTTTCAAGTTGACATTATATAGTTTAAAATAAATCAAAAAAATAAATCATAAAATATATTAAAAATATTATAAATAAAAATTAAAGAGAACAAATTAGAACAATTTAACCTGATTTTCACATAATTAATTGTTACATTGTTACTTGTCATCTTTCATGTTCCGTCAAAAAGAAATTGTTGACCGATTTAAATCCTAACCAATTGAAAACCATGACAAATAATTTCTCATCAAATATTCCATTCTATGAACATACCATGGCATGTAAATTTCGAGTTGATATTGAACCTCCCACCCCTAGCTTCTGTTCCTAAGAGTATAATTGGAGTTTGCACATAACTATCAAGTTTTAGGATTGTATTGGTCTTGTAAATTGTAAGGAATATCATCATAAAAAAGATGAAATGCTTATAAACTCTATAATTGGGACACCATATTTTTGTTCATTTTGTAGGTATAAAGCCTCGGTGATGGTATGTGGTCAATGACTTGAGTAAATTTCATGATCAAGTAGATTTTTCTATAGTTAGAGAATCACGCAATTGGAACTGACCGATCAAAACTTCATTCTCATGTTTTGACTTTTTAAATGTGGAAAATATATAAAGTAAAAGCACGAGTTGTTAAATGTTTATATGTGACAATTCCCACACATGAAATCCAAATCTTACTTTTTGTAGTAGAAGTTGAATGAGCCATTGACATTGAACAATGAGGAAATTCGACCAGTTAATGCTAAATTATTATTCTCTTACAGTAACTAATTTATCTTCTACCAGATTTCTTAACGGCTTAAACTTGTCAATGTCTACGATGATGCCAATTTCTTAACGGCTTAAACTTGTCAATGTCTACGATGATGCCAATTTCTTAACGGCTTAATCTTATATTTGTAAAATTGACATCATAAACCATCCTAAAATATCTATAAAGAAAAATTGTAATTTGTATAACATTATGGAAAGTGAAAGGACCGGGTTTAATGTATATGTAATGACGAACTAATGAATTTTGCACTATTGGTGAACATGTCAACTACTTAAAAATTGATTAAGAAGCGATCTTGATGAAACACCATCTTGATTAGTATAAAAGCGTTTTATTAAATTTAGTTATTTGTAAAGATAATAGTTCTAGATATATTTTATTTTTCAGCCTTTGAGTTTACATTCGTGTGTATGTACAAGCATGACAAGTACATGCACATAACCAAAGAAAATTACCTAAGAAATACAATGTTAATAAAAATTTATGTTCTCTTGTTTTTACTATTTTATTTTGGCTTACTGGAGAGTACTTTTGTTACTCCTAACTTGTTTTGTTAGTTGATGTAATGTGGTTATTTATCTTGATTTTTATCATCTTTGCTATAAAATAAATACATACATAAAGTTAAAAAATGCATCCATTTAAATTTTTTAATATAAATAACCTCAATACACATTTAAGCCATTTATTTGTAACAATCATTCCTTACATATTTAAGCGAGTTATTCGTATTTGTCATTCCTTAATACATGTGATGCCAGTACATGTGATAATATAACTAGAAGGTAGATCTTTAGACATAAGATAATATACAAAATTGTCACTTTCAGGATGACATTATAATAATACGACTTCGATAATGTAATTTAAAGATTCCGATAACGTAATTTAAAGTTGTGAAAATGCAGCTTTGAGAACGAAATTGTGATAATGCAGCTTGGAAGAGGAACTGGTGAATCCAATGCCATCCATTGGCATTGTGATAATGCGACTTAGAGTGGGATCATATGAATTCATATAATTCCGTGGTATTGTGATTCGACTCGAAGGAGGATTAGAAAGTATTATATCTTGTATTTGCGATGATGGTCCAGTCATAGTTTTTAGCAATGGTTCAAAAATTGACGATGGAGTAGATTCCATCATTTCAGTAACATTACCCCTTTCATTAGTTTATTATGGATTTGGTTTCTTCGTCACATTATTCCCGATAGTTATTAATTTCCAAAATATTATAGATAAACTACTTTTATTTTTTATCCTATACATTTCATAATTTATTTAATATTTCAACTCAAAGAATCAATGTTTCTCCTACAAATTATAAGCATATCACATCATAACAATGAGGAACATTAGATTCATATAAAGTGAAGGATTTCAATGATGTGTAAAAAAATTCCTCGAGTGAAAGATTTTTGAGTGTTGTCATTAAGTCCTACTTCAAGCTTCAAGAATCATTTCTAAATTATGATCACTACGGTTTTATAGCATGCCCACTACTAACGTTTGAAGCGAAGGATTTCAATGGTGTTCAAAAATTCCTCGAGTCAAAGGTTTCTGAGTGTTTCCATAAAATCATGCTTCAAGAAACATTTTTGAATTATAATCACCAAAGTTTGATAACTTGCGCACTATTTTTCTTTGTATCCCCAATGCAAGCATATCCATCACAAACTAAATAAAATACAATAAAAAAATATTTTAGTGGAAGATATAATTATAATTCATCTCAGATCTAGAAAAGAAGAAATAAATTGTTGATACCTGAGGTATAGTTATTATGGGGAAATTAAAATCAATAAATATGATGTCAAAATTCACACCAATCAACAAAAGTTGCATTACTTCTTGAGCATTGTTTGCAGGTTCTGTTCGAATGCCTATTGATTCATTATGAACAATAATAAAACATAAGAATATATATATATATATATATATATATAGCTTTGAAGATAGGAGTGAGACCCCTTTAATGCACATCCCAAAAGGAAATTAAAATATGTAGATAAATGCAACTAGAAATCAGACTTAATTGGGACATGAAACAATACACAAATTGAACTTATAATCCAACCACTTTAATATGATCAAATCTAACGTAAGTTCAATAATCCATCCACTTAAATAGGATTAAATCAAATATTAGTGCAAGAATATAACAAATACCTAACAAACATTTATTATAACCAGCTAGAACAATCCATCGAACACACTTAATGAAAGAAAGAGAGGAGAAAAATATAATTTTTACTGACAAACATTTGACCTCAACAAAACTCCATAACCTAAAACTCAAAATCCCAATGACAGCAAAGATCATTAATTAAGATAAAACTCACCTCATTTAATCAAGGAAATCACGGTCGTTGACTCTAGCAAAAAATCTCTGACAAAAGACCAATTAAATCGCAAGGTAGAAATGTTGCTGAATGAACAGACTTCATCTTTAACAGTTAGAATGAAGCTGTATAATTTAGAACAAGATTTATTACAAATTAGATTGGAAAAAATATATGGGGGAATAAGATCGGGAGAAATTGTGCAAATTATACCTATATTTAAATCAAACTTATGATAACTTTTGTCTCCATTGGTTCAAGTTGAATTGGTATTAACAATGGAAGGTATCTACGATTGTTGCATAATGGTTGAAGAGACCCAATTGAATATAAAGGTAGGGGTTGGAATTATGTAATGGGTTTATACATATAAATGGGTTATTGTGTTTTTTTTCAATAATAAAAATATTAATGCGTCTGAATATATAAAAAAATTATAATAAAAATACAAGATATTGGAAGGAAGATTTTGGTATGTGAAAAGAGTGTAAAAAGTATTTAGGGGAGGATGTGAAACGTTTGAGAAACGGAACACTACCTTTATTATTGAGTGTTTATAATTTTTGGCTTTATACAAACTCAAGTACATCACCTCTATTTATACTAGTGGCATTCTTAAATCAATGACTAGGATTTTGCCACCACAAACTTAATCTAATGACTACAAATCACTCTCTAGATTAATAACTTATCATTATCTTCTAGAGAGCTCTATAAATCTCTCTAGAATAGGCTTCTAGAAGTTGAACCTACTACAATACAAGTTTGGGCTTAAAATTACTAAGGCCCAAAAACTAACAAACCCAAATTCAATTTATATATTCAACACCCCCTTAAACTTGATTTTGTTACTCCAAAAAAATATCTTAACTTGATGAATTTTCATGCTTGGAATTCTTGGTGAAGATATCAGATGCTTGGTCGCATGACCGTCTCAACCAATATTGAGGCTTATAGAGAACTTTAAGTATTGGACCTTTATAAAATTAATTTTTTAAATATAATTAATTTAAATAAAATTTATTTTTCAGACTTTTTGAGATGCAATTTTTTATATTAAATTATCATAATCGAGTTTTCAAAAAATTTCTTTTCCAATGGATAGTAAAACTAACCCATTTAATCTTGGTTATGACATTTTGATCTTAGATTAATTTTAATTTCAAAAAAAAAATGTAACTAGAACTTTCATTTGTTTTATAGCAACATCAATGAAAAATTACCCATATTTTCATATTTATAATTTTTTGTTTATTTTAATGAATTTATCTAGAGACCATTTTTGCGATGTAATAAAAGCTTGATTTTTGTTGTTGTAATTTTGAGTAACCTAATTCATATTTTAAAGTAGACATTATATATTTTAAAATAAATCAAAAAAATAATTCATAAAATATATAAAAAATATTATAAATAAAAATTAAAGAGAACAAATTAGAACAATAGAACCTGATTTTCACATAATTAATTCTTACATTGTTACTTGTCATCTTTCATGTTCCGTCAAAAATAAATTGTTGATCGATTTAAATCCTCACCAATTGAAAAACATGACAAATAATTTCTCATCAAATATTCCATTCTCTAAACATACCATGGTATGTAAATTTCGAGTTGATATTGAACCTCCCACCCCTAGCTTCAGTTCCTAAGAGTATAATTGGAGTTTGCACATAACTATCAAGTTTTAGGACTGTAATGGTCTTGTAAATTGTAAGGAATGTGATCATAAAAAAGATGAAATGCTTATAAACTCTCTAATTGGGACACCATCTTTTTGTTCATTTTGTAGGTATAAAGCCTCGGTAATGGTATGTGGTCAATGACTTAGTAAATTTCGTGATCTAGTAGATTTTTCTATAGTTAGGGAATCACGCAATTGGAACTGGCTGATCAAAACTTCATTCTCATGTTTTGACTTTGTTAAATGTGGAAAATATATAAAGTAAAAGAACGAGTTGTTAAATGTTTATATGTGACAGTTCCCACACATGAAATCCAAATCTTACTTTATGTAGTAGAAGTTGAATGAGCCATTGACATTGAACAATGAGGAAATTCGACCAGTTAATGCTAAATTATTATTCTCTTACAATAACTAATTTATCTTCTACCAGATTTCTTAACGGTTAAACTTGCCAATGTCTACGATGATGCCAATTTCTTAACGGCTTAATCTTATATTTGTAAAATTAACATCATAAACCATCCTATAATATGTATAAAGAAAAACTGTAATTTGTATAACATTATGGAAAGTGAAAGGATCAGGTTTAATGTATATCTAATGACTAACTAATGAATTTTGCAGTATTGGTGAACAACGTGTCAGCTACTTAAAAATTGATTAAGAAGAGATCTTGATGAAACACCACCTTGTTTAGTATAAAAGCGTTTTATTAAATTTAGTTATTTGTAAAGATAATAGTTCTAGATATATTTTATTTTTCAGCCTTTGACTTTACATTTGTGTGTGTGTACAAGCATGACAAGTACATGCACATAACCAAAGAAAATTACCTAAGAAATACAATGTTAATAAAAATTTATGTTCTCTTGTTTTTACTATTTTATTTTGGCTTACTGGAGAGTACTTTTGGTACTCCTAACTTGTTTTGTTAGTTGATGTAATGTGGTTATTTATCTTGATTTTTATCATCTTTGCTATAAAATAAATACATACATAAAGTTAAAAAATGCATCCATTTAAATTTTTTAATATAAATAACCTCAATACACATTTAAGCAATTTATTTGTAACAATAATTCCTTACATATTTAAGCGAGTTATTCGTATTTATCATTCCTTAATACATGTGAAGCCAGTACATGTGAAGCCAGTACATGTGATAATATAACTAGAAGGTAGATCTTTAGACTTAAGATAATATACAAAATTGTCACTTTCAGGATGACATTGTAATAATACGACTTCGAAAATGTAATTTAAAGATTCCGATAATGTAATTTAAAGTTGTGATAATGCAGCTTTGAGAACGAAATTGTGATAATGCAGCTTGGAAGAGGATCTGGTGAATCCAATGCCATCCATTGGCATTGTGATAATGCGACTTAGAGTGGGATCAGATGAATTCATATCATTCTGTGGTATTGTGATTCGACTCGAAGGAGGATTAGAAAGTATTATATCTTGTATTCGCGATGATGGTGCTTGAATAACAAGATTCATGGTCCCAATCCTCTGAGTTGAAGCAGCAGTCAGGTTACCCCATTGTTGACTGCTAACATCCAGAGGACTTATCTTCTAACACTCCATAGTACTCCAGAGAACATCCATCCATCCCTGATCAATCTACAGGAGTAGGACAAGCAGCAGGAACTTGCTCAATGTCACATCTCACCCAGCTCCACTTCTAGAGACCAGACCCCTACATGTGACCTTCTTGAGCATACACACAGTTGACCCTACCCTTGTCAACTTAGCCCACACAGGTGTCTCTTCTTCCCGGTCAGAAGTAGGATCCAAACAAGAGTATCCCTTTGTTTGACACCTAAAAACATCTGTTCTTCAACCAGCAGCTGCATACTTGTTGAACAACATGTTCTAACATCACATAGAACATTGGTTCCACCTCCTTGGAACACACCCTCCTTGAAAAACTTCAAGGTCTTCATATACACTACCCAAGAGTGTAAAAGCATCAGTGCTCAGGTGATTCTTACCATCCTGACGTGAGTACATCATGATGAGTGGACTTGAGGGGACTCAAGTAGCTTTGACATCTTCAAAGGTTCTGATGAAATCTTGAACACAGCAGCCTTTCATCCACATGAGGGGAAACTACATCAGAGTTTGAGTTTTGCCAGGTATTATGCAGCGGAAATCATAATACAACTCAGCCTACGACCACACTTTTCACCAGATCAGCCACAAGGACCATACCAAGTTTGAATGTGATTCAATACTGGCACAGTTGTCCCACACACAGGCCAATTGCCAACCTCCAGATACAGGTACACATTATTCCTGTCATGAACAGTCCATCCACCTACTTCAAGGGACCATTCAGGGAAATTACAGAACCTTCCACTGGTTCCAAAATAACTTCTTGCAAGATACCAGAAAGTATCACCCACTTTAATATGATCATATCTAACGTAAGTTCAATAATCCATCCACTTAAATAGGATTAAATCAAATATTAGTGCAAGAATCTAACAAATACCTAACAAACATTTATTATAACCAGCTAGAACAATCCATCGAACACACTTAATGAAACAAAGAGAGGAGAAAAATATAATTTTTACTGACAAACATTTGACCTCAACAAAACTCCATAGCAGAAAACTCAAAATCCCAATGACAACAAAAATCATTAATTAAGAGAAAACTCACCTCATTTAATCAAGGAAATCATGGTTGTTGACTCTAGGAAAAAATCTCTGACAAAAGACCAATTAAACCGCAAGGTAGAAATGTTGCTGAATGAACAGACTTCATCTTTAACTGTTAGAATGAAGCTGTATAATTTAGAACAAGATTTATTACAAATTAGATTGGAAAAAATATATGGGAGAATAGGATCGGGAGAAATTGTGCAAATTATACCTATATTTAAATCAAACTTATGACAACTTTTGTCTCCATTGATTCAAGTTGAGTTGGTATTAACAATGGAAGGTATCTACGACTGTTGCATAATGGTTGAAGAGACCCAATTGAATATAAAGGTAGGGGTTGGAATTATGTAATGGGTTTATACATATAAATGGGTTAATTTGTTTTTTTCCAATAATAAAAATATTAATGTGTCTAAATATATAAAAAAAATTATAATAAAAATACAAGATATTGGAAGGAAGATTTTGGTAGGTGAAAAGAGTGTTAAAAATATTTAGGGGAGGATGTGAAACTTTTGAGAAACGGAATGTAACAACCCGTATAATATATATCTAGAATTATATCATACAAGTGTTAAATTTTGGTACTGTCACAACATAAGTTCCTAATGGCATCAATATATATACATGTCCAAACTAAAAACATCAATGGAACATGTTATACAATAATGCCTAAATAATAAAAATCTAAGAACTATGTATGAAATTCTGGTGTAGTCAGAATTCAGATGTTCTACTCCAAGTCATGACATCTGATCTAACATTGTAACTAATACAGCAAGATAGTTATTAATCACTGTACTGATATGCACACGTTCACAGATGTCACGACATCTCATTCTAAGTCACCCTAGAATGTATGAACACCTGGTGTTGTGCATCAGGAATAAGGATTCAACAGAAATCAATCCTAACACTCACTTCTGTTGTTTTCTTCCACAGTTATCAGCCTGATGTCTTACTGTTGATCAGCTGTTACATTGTTCCAGTGTGTTTGTATTTTACTTGTATTTCCTGAATTAAAGGTTGAACACGTTAATCTAATTTTCACTCATTAGATTGCTAACAACTAGGCTACTTGTTAGGTTCATTAATTGTAGGTTAGTAGTTGGTTTCCTGGTTTTTCTCTAAGCTGTTGAATCCCTGAAGAATAGCCTGAGAAAAATACTGACCCAGAAAAACCAATCATCCTACACTTTAGCTCCTGCTGTTGGGAATGAATGTCACAACATTCAGTCCGACATCCAGAACATATGCAGATTCTGTTATGTTCCTGGAACTGTACTGTGCTAAGTTTGCAGTACTGTAAAAGACTAACTAGTCTCTACTTCAGTATCAACCTTCAGTATCAACTGTCAAAACATCCAGTTTGACAGTTTCACATTGATCCTTCAGCCAGGTCTGTTATCCTTGAAAAGAACAGACTTAAATAAATACTGAACTGAAATTAACCTGCTTATCATTCAGTATCTACTGTCCATGATGAATGTTACAACATTCTGATTGACATTCAAACAGAAGGCTATATGCCAGGTCTGTTATCATCTTGATAAGCTGACTGGAATACCTACTGAGTTATGACAGTAATAAAAACACATGCAGAAGGAAAACAAACACAGGAAATTGTTAACCCAGTTCAGTCCAACATGACCTACATCTGGGGGCTACCAAGCCAGGAAGAAGATCCACTATTAGTAGTATCAATTCAGAGTTAAACTCACCCGTTTACAACTCCTCACTTAATCCCTACCCAATGCAATCTATACCTAGGAACTCCTAGATAGAAACCTCCAGTTTCCATTCCTATCACTACAAATACAATGTAATGTTAACACACCTTGAACTTGCTTCACAGCTTCATTCAAGAACAAAATCACTCTTGCCTACAGGCTTTGAGTTACAAAACTCTCAGCTTTTACCACTGAGAAACATATGGTAACCTTCCCACAGATTGGGAGGTTTACCTCACACACACCCCTAAATTTTCATTCTAAGAGGCTTACAAATACTAGGTTACAATCAGCTATTTATAACCTAATCACCCAACTGGATTTGGGCCTTCAGAAATCGCAGCAGACTTGTTCTTTGCTGTTACAACTTCAGCAGAAAAATTCTGCTACAAACAAGGTCTTCAATCCTAGAATCTCTCCATATATATCTCCATATTTTGAGCCTATATATCTTCTGATTGAGTCTTCAAGACCTCCACATGGGAGTTAGGATATTCACCAGATATCCTTGCTGATCCCAGAATATATACTGAATTAATTAATTCAGTTTTCTACACATGTGCGATGTCACAGCCCTGATGTCGTGACATCGTACATGACATATTGGTCCAGATGTTGAATTTCTTCAACCCAACATATTAAAACAACAGAGATGATTACATTATTTGTTTTCTAAAATTAATGCCAATCCTAAGGAATCAACAATCTCCCCCTTTGGCAAATTTTAGCTAAAACAAATAAATAGTACACTGGACAAAGCATTCCAATCTGGGAATGCTCTTCATCTCCGTCATTGGCTCCACCACCACAAACACCAAAGTTGGTGTACATGGGGAAGAAGAGGGACAAGACTTAGTTGTACCAGAACCCTTCCCCTTAACCGGAGAGCTTCCTGAAGAATATGTAATACTGAGTACATAGTCAATGTAACTCAGATCACAAGGCACAACTGTCTTCTTAACTCATATCACAAGACACAAGTGGTAAACCCAGTTGGTGGATCTTGTGCCTGATGCCAACTTCTGTTTGCTGCCACATCCACAGTTGGCTTGCTTCTGGTACATTCTCAACCCCAGGACTATATTTCTCTCCCCCTTTTTAGCTAAACATTTGTAAAGGTATCCTTCACAAAACCAGATCCAGGCGCAGCTTGCCCAAACCTTAACATACCCCATGATTCTGAGAATGGAGTGTTTTTCTTGTGAGAGGAAGAGGGCTAGTGCATCCTTTAAATAGTCCAACCCGTGCCTTGGAATTTCAGGAAGAAATAAATGCTTGGTCAAGATGCATTTATTTTTGCTGAGAAACAGTCAGAGAATCACCAACAAAATCTCAGATTATCTTTGAATACCTTTTATAGCTCTTGACTGTTTCTTTTCCAAAACAGCCGTTCCAGTGCATGGAGACTATTCCATATATGCAGTCAGACACGTTGCACGCGATGTCTCAACATTTCCTGCATTCTGCTAGTACTCAACATTTTCCAAGGTTCCTGTCATACCTCCAGAAGAGACTTGACATCTGGCACTGATACAGTCAAATTCCCACACTTCAGCAGATGGTTACTCCCCCTGTTCCACACAGCTGTAGCCATCTGGCTTATTCTGATTTACCAGAATTTGACACATCACCTTCACAATTCCTACTGACTTTAAGTTTTAGAAGGAATTATCAGCATTTTCCAGGGCAATGTCATGACATTCGGTCAGACATTCTTCAGCTTACTCAGCCTTGACACAGCATCCTGATAACTGACAAGGTGCCATACCTGGTTATCTGAGTACACATAGACCACAAGCTTGATGATTACTTGCAGCTTCAAGGACAGAACTCCCCCTGTCATGGACGCCCTACTCTCCTCTTGAAGCTTGGAGATCACACATGAGCATATCCAACACCCCAAAGTTGGACCTTCACATACTTCCTGATTCAAAGAGAATCCAGACCACTTGATGAATGGAAAACGTAAGACGCATCTTCATGTCTTCAAGAGCACACCCTCTGTTCAACCCTCTTAGCTGAACACATTCACACTCTGTGTCAATCTCTCTTCTAATCAGAACAGAAGACCACTTCACAAGATGTTCCAACATCAGTTGGGACATCCTTCACAACAAGGAGCACCATCTGATAGTCTTCATATATCACTGAGTCATCAGCTTGATTAAGAAGACCCCAGACCTAACTTGGGACATATACATTTTCATCCCATTACAAGAGATAATCTTCCATAGATGGCTCAGAACTTCTACCACAAGCTCCAAGGAATGAATAGAAAGCACCTCCTTTAGTCTTCAACTTACTACTTTTCTACTCAAGAGTAATTTGTCTCAGACTTTCCTCAAGAATAATCAGCTGCCATATGTTGATTATCTTGATTCTTCGAACTCACTTCTGAGGTAACTCAATTGCCACTGGTTGATTACCTCCTTCATGAATCCTCATGTGAAAAGGTCAAAAGCTGCTTTTTGACCTCCCTAAGTTTATCAGACTTCTCCCAAAGATATTCTGACCTTCCAAGTGAGACTAGAACTTCAAGCTTTTTGAAGTATCCAATCTACAACCCTGTAGACCTTTCTATCTCAAGTTGATGTGCCACCTCACCAACTAAGAATTTGATGTTGAACCAAATGTCACAACATTGTGTTTTGACATCTAGCTGTTGAATTCAGCTCCTTCTTCTGCCACTTGAAAGAACTTCCTCCCTTCACAGAACTGAGTTCAATGTTCTCATAGACTTGATTGTGGAACCAAGTTTGAGTAAACACCCTCCATCCTGCAGGTTTGCAGTTAAGTCATCCAAGCTCACACCTTGATGAATCCCTGCTTCTTCTCCAAAGACATCAGACACTCTGATGTATGAGTCTTCAGAAGGACCAGTTAGAACCAACCCTTCAGCTCTACCAAGGATTCCATATCCTAAGGCAAGGCTGTTTCCATGATGTCAAGACTGTTGCCACTAGTTCTTGACTCCACAGTGTGCATAAGCTAATGCACTTCCTTACCTGGATCAGAAATAAACTGATCCAAGCAACCACCATCAAGACTATGATGTCTCCTTCTTCTTGTACATACCAAGGGTGAGTCATGTTTCTTGCCAGGAAACCTTTTCAGAGATCATATGCTTTTGCTGCCACCAAAGATATAGATCATAAGCCAATGTACTATCCTTCCTGTGATTTTGCACAGGGTCTTGAAGAAGCGATGTTCCAACATCTTTAAGAACATCCGTTATCTTGAGCTCCAAAGATAATCAATTAAACACTTGTACTTGACACAAGTAGACATTGATCTTAAATCCTTTCCCAATTTTCCTTTCAGATACTTCCACCATAAGAATACTTTGAAAGTACTCTTCTTGTGTCAACATCTTCTGCTTGCAAGCACCTAGACAATTTTGAAAGTCTTCCCAGATTAAATTCACCCTTAGGAATGAGAGAGATGAATTCTTCCTTGCACATTGTGTCACACAACTACCAGAACCCATGTGACACAGGTCAACAGCCAACCAGATCCTAGGCTGACCATAAGTACTAGATGAACACCAGTCAATAGCAGATATGCATTGCCAGAGCATACTTCATCAACCAACCTATGAATCTTCATATTCTCACTCCTTGAGAGAACTGCCACTTCTGATCGTGGTGCTTGAATAACAAGATTCATGGTCCCAATCCTCTGAGTTGAAGCAGCAGTCAGGTTACCCCATTGTTGACTGCTAACATCCAGAGGACTTGTCTTCTAACACTCCATAGTACTCCAGAGAACATCCATCCATCCCTGATCAATCTACAGGAGTAGGACAAGCAGCAGGAACTTGCTCAATGTCACATCTCACCCAGCTCCACTTCTAGAGACCAGACCCCTACATGTGACCTTCTTGAGCATACACACAGTTGACCCTACCCTTGTCAACTTAGCCCACACAGGTGTCTCTTCTTCCCGGTCAGAAGTAGGATCCAAACAAGAGTATCCCTTTGTTTGACACCTAAAAACATCTGTTCTTCAACCAGCAGCTGCATACTTGTTGAACAACATGTTCTAACATCACATAGAACATTGGTTCCACCTCCTTGGAACACACCCTCCTTGAAAAACTTCAAGGTCTTCATATACACTACCCAAGAGTGTAAAAGCATCAGTGCTCAGGTGATTCTTACCATCCTGACGTGAGTACATCATGATGAGTGGACTTGAGGGGACTCAAGTAGCTTTGACATCTTCAAAGGTTCTGATGAAATCTTGAACACAGCAGCCTTTCATCCACATGAGGGGAAACTACATCAGAGTTTGAGTTTTGCCAGGTATTATGCAGCGGAAATCATAATACAACTCAACCTACGATCACACTTTTCACCAGATCAGCCACAAGGACCATACCAAGTTTGAATGTGATTCAATACTGGCACAGTTGTCCCACACACAGGCCAATTGCCAACCTCCAGATACAGGTACACATTATTCCTGTCATGAACAGTCCATCCACCTACTTCAAGGGACCATTCAGGGAAATTACAGAACCTTCCACTGGTTCCAAAATAACTTCTTGCAAGATACCAGAAAGTATCACCCACTTTAATATGATCATATCTAACGTAAGTTCAATAATCCATCCACTTAAATAGGATTAAATCAAATATTAGTGCAAGAATCTAACAAATACCTAACAAACATTTATTATAACCAGCTAGAACAATCCATCGAACACACTTAATGAAACAAAGAGAGGAGAAAAATATAATTTTTACTGACAAACATTTGACCTCAACAAAACTCCATAGCAGAAAACTCAAAATCCCAATGACAACAAAAATCATTAATTAAGAGAAAACTCACCTCATTTAATCAAGGAAATCATGGTTGTTGACTCTAGGAAAAAATCTCTGACAAAAGACCAATTAAACCGCAAGGTAGAAATGTTGCTGAATGAACAGACTTCATCTTTAACTGTTAGAATGAAGCTGTATAATTTAGAACAAGATTTATTACAAATTAGATTGGAAAAAATATATGGGAGAATAGGATCGGGAGAAATTGTGCAAATTATACCTATATTTAAATTAAACTTATGACAACTTTTGTCTCCATTGATTCAAGTTGAGTTGGTATTAACAATGGAAGGTATCTACGACTGTTGCATAATGGTTGAAGAGACCCAATTGAATATAAAGGTAGGGGTTGGAATTATGTAATGGGTTTATACATATAAATGGGTTAATTTGTTTTTTTCCAATAATAAAAATATTAATGCGTCTAAATATATAAAAAAAATTATAATAAAAATACAAGATATTGGAAGGAAGATTTTGGTAGGTGAAAAGAGTGTTAAAAATATTTAGGGGAGGATGTGAAACTTTTGAGAAACGGAATGTAACCCGTATAATATATATCTAGAATTATATCATACAAGTGTTAAATTTTGGTACTGTCACAACATAAGTTCCTAATGGCATCAATATATATACATGTCCAAACTAAAAACATCAATGGAACATGTTATACAATAATGCCTAAACAATAAAAATCTAAGAACTATGTATGAAATTCTGGTGTAGTCAGAATTCAGATGTTCTACTCCAAGTCATGACATCTGATCTAACATTGTAACTAATACAGCAAGATAGTTATTAATCACTGTACTGATATGCACACGTTCACAGATGTCACGACATCTCATTCTAAGTCACCCTAGAATGTATGAACACCTGGTGTTGTGCATCAGGAATAAGGATTCAACAGAAATCAATCCTAACACTCACTTCTGTTGTTTTCTTCCACAGTTATCAGCCTGATGTCTTACTGTTGATCAGCTGTTACATTGTTCCAGTGTGTTTGTATTTTACTTGTATTTCCTGAATTAAAGGTTGAACACGTTAATCTAATTTTCACTTATTAGATTGCTAACAACTAGGCTACTTGTTAGGTTCATTAATTGTAGGTTAGTAGTTGGTTTCCTGGTTTTTCTCTAAGCTGTTGAATCCCTGAAGAATAGCCTGAGAAAAATACTGACCCAGAAAAACCAATCATCCTACACTTTAGCTCCTGCTGTTGGGAATGAATGTCACAACATTCAGTCCGACATCCAGAACATATGCAGATTCTGTTATGTTCCTGGAACTGTACTGTGCTAAGTTTGCAGTACTGTAAAAGACTAACTAGTCTCTACTTCAGTATCAACCTTCAGTATCAACTGTCAAAACATCCAGTTTGACAGTTTCACATTGATCCTTCAGCCAGGTCTGTTATCCTTGAAAAGAACAGACTTAAATAAATACTGAACTGAAATTAACCTGCTTATCATTCAGTATCTACTGTCCATGATGAATGTTACAACATTCTGATTGACATTCAAACAGAAGGCTATATGCCAGGTCTGTTATCATCTTGATAAGCTGACTGGAATACCTACTGAGTTATGACAGTAATAAAAACACATGCAGAAGGAAAACAAACACAGGAAATTGTTAACCCAGTTCAGTCCAACATGACCTACATCTGGGGGCTACCAAGCCAGGAAGAAGATCCACTATTAGTAGTATCAATTCAGAGTTAAACTCACCCGTTTACAACTCCTCACTTAATCCCTACCCAATGCAATCTATACCTAGGAACTCCTAGATAGAAACCTCCAGTTTCCATTCCTATCACTACAAATACAATGTAATGTTAACACACCTTGAACTTGCTTCACAGCTTCATTCAAGAACAAAATCACTCTTGCCTACAGGCTTTGAGTTACAAAACTCTCAGCTTTTACCACTGAGAAACATATGGTAACCTTCCCACAGATTGGGAGGTTTACCTCACACACACCCCTAAATTTTCATTCTAAGAGGCTTACAAATACTAGGTTACAATCAGCTATTTATAACCTAATCACCCAACTGGATTTGGGCCTTCAGAAATCGCAGCAGACTTGTTCTTTGCTGTTACAACTTCAGCAGAAAAATTCTGCTACAAACAAGGTCTTCAATCCTAGAATCTCTCCATATATATCTCCATATTTTGAGCCTATATATCTTCTGATTGAGTCTTCAAGACCTCCACATGGGAGTTAGGATATTCACCAGATATCCTTGCTGATCCCAGAATATATACTGAATTAATTAATTCAGTTTTCTACACATGTGCGATGTCACAGCCCTGATGTCGTGACATCGTACATGACATATTGGTCCAGATGTTGAATTTCTTCAACCCAACATATTAAAACAACAGAGATGATTACATTATTTGTTTTCTAAAATTAATGCCAATCCTAAGGAATCAACAATGTACAATATCTTCATTGCACACAACTCCACAGCGGAAGATCATAATGAACAACAACTCTTGAAACATCCATAACAGTTTCTCTTAGATTCAACCTGTAAAGAATACCTGGAAAATAACAACAATAATGGGATGAGATAATAATCTCAGTGAGTTCTCCTATCCTATGGGTCCACTCGGCTCTACAGGGTTTTCTAGTCAATATCCAACTCATATCCAACTCGAGTCAACAAGGGAACGAAGACTTGAGCGATGGGGAAACTATCTCGCAATTGTATGGCAACATGCATCTGAGTTCTCATAACTCAACCACGATCATTATTCAGATCATGACGCATCAATTCCCGAACGGACTTACGTCTAAGCCAGGCCCGGTTCATGCATGCTCGTATGATTCGACTTTCGCGGTGGATATCTGGTTCCCCTATAGGACTCAAACCCACTTTTAAGAACCATCACTCGTATGGGACTCGAACCCACTTTGAGTATCTTTCACCGTATGGGACTCTAACCCACGTGAGCATCTTTCACCGTATGGGACTCTAACTCACTTAGGTGTCCACCTTTCCCCCATGTTCGCCATGGTTGGGGCTCAAACCCAATTGAGGCTCGAATCATTGGTCCCACATCCCAATGCTTACTCATCTAGGCATACCACAAGAGATGTGTACCACCACAGAAAAACTCACATTCTGAATACATGATCGGTTCCATAATCATTGGTTCCACGAACCATAACAATTCATCAATCGCGGGTGACTTCATTCACCACAATACACAAATAATAACATAGCATGTTCCATACAATGCGTCTCATTCTCAATCATGGCAACACTTCGTCCACGACCTCCACATAAGCGTCGTACGAATGAATATCGTATTCTCATACATATATCTCACATGTTCCATAACCTAGATTATATTTCTAAGTTATTAATCACGTTATTCTCCTAGATTTCCTCACTCATCTTTGTAAGATTTTTAATCATGTTACTTCACCTTCCACATAACAACAATATTTAATTTTCATCATGATATAATTCATGGCATTTATAAATCACATAATATTTGATAACATGGAACAATAATAATAGCCCTTTCTGATAACTCTCTCCCCTTCTATCCTACCTACCACCTCTCTTCTTATCCACTTCTTTTTTTCTTCTTTATAACCACATAAAATACATATATAATATTTATAATATCAAGTAGTAATACAAAATATCCCAATTGATATTTTGTCTTCCAGTACCAATTGACCAATTATTAATGTTACCAAAAATGTCCTCTCTTGTACTTATTAATATTGGTTTGTCTCTTTATTAATAATTAATCCGTTCAGAGTTCACTGGTTACTCTATTGGTTCCAATTGACAGCATTTAGAGCACATAGGAGCTCTAATTGTTACAACTAACAAAAGATATAGTACACAGGTACTCAATTGATCTCAACTGACAACTAATTGAGCATTTAAGGGAATATGGGATATTACACGGAAGACTACCTTTATTATTGAGTGTTTATAATTTTTGGCTTGATACAAACTCAAGTACATCACCTCTATTTATACTAGTGGCATTCTTAAATCAATGACTAGGATTTTGCCACCACAAACTTAATCTAATGACTATAAATCACTCTCTAGAATAATAACTTATCATTATCTTCTAGAGAGCTCTATAAGTCTCTCTAGAATATGATTCTAGAAGTTGGACCTACTATAACACAAGTTTGGGCTTAAAATTACTAAGGCCCAAAAACTAACAAACCCAAATTCAATTTAAATATTCAACACTCCCTTAAACTTGATTTTGTTACTCCAAAAAAATATCTTAACTTGATGAAGTTTCATGCTTTAAATTCTTGGTGAAGATATCAGATGCTTGGTCACATGACCGTCTCAACCAATATTGAGGCTTATAGTGAACTTTAAGTATTGGACCTTTATAAAACTAATTTTTTCAATATAATTAATTTAAATAAAAATTATTTTTCAGACTTTTTGAGATGCAATTTTTTTATTAAATTATCATAATCGATTTTTCATAAAATTTCTTTTCCAATGGATAGTAAAACTAACCCATTTAATCTTGGTTAAGACATTTTGATCTTAGATTAATTTTAATTTCAAAAAAAAAAATGTAACTAGAACTTTCATTTGTTTTATAGCAACATCAATGAAAAATTACCTATATTTTCATATTTATAATTTTTTGTTTATTTTAATGAATTTATCTAGAGACCATTTTTGCGATGTAATAAAAGCTTGATTTTTGTTGTTGTAATTTTGAGTAACCTAATTCATATTTTAAAGTTGACATTATATATTTCAAAAAAAGTCAATAAAATAATTCATAAAATATATAAAAAATATTATAAATAAAAATTAAAGAGAACAAATTAGAACAATAGAACCTGATTTTCACATAATTAATTGTTACATTGTTACTTGTCATCTTTCATGTTCCATCAAAAATAAATTGTTGATCGATTTAAATCCTAACCAATTGAAAAACATGACAAATAATTTCTTATCAAATATTCCATTCTCTGAACATACCATGGCATGTAAATTTCGAGTTGATATTGAACCTCCCACCCCTAGCTTCTGTTCCTAAGAGTATAATTGGAGTTTGCACATAACTATCAAGTTTTAGGATTGTATTGGTCTTGTAAATTGTAAGGAATATGATCATAAAAAAGACGAAATGCTTATAAACTCTCTAATTGGGACACCATCTTTTTGTTCATTTTGTAGGTATAAAGCCTCGGTAATGGTATGTGGTCAATGACTTAGTAAATTTCGTGATCTAGTAGATTTTTCTATAGTTAGAGAATCACACAATTGGAATTGGCTGATCAAAACTTCATTTTCATGTTTTGACTTTGTTAAATGTGGAAAATATATAAAGTAAAAGCACGAGTTGTTAAATGTTTATATGTGACAGTTCCCACACATGAAAACCAAATCTTACTCTATGTAGTAGAAGTTGAATGAGCCATTGACATTGAACAATGAGGAAATTCGACCAGTTAATGCTAAATTATTATTCTCTTACAGTAACTAATTTATCTTCTACCAGATTTCGTAACGGCTTAAACTTGCCAATGTCTACGATGATGCCAATTTCTTAACGGCTTAAACTTGTCAATGTCTATGATGATGCCAATTTCTTAACGGCTTAATCTTATATTTGTAAAATTAACATCATAAACCATCCTAAAATATGTATAAAGAAATAATGTAATTTGTATAACATTATGGAAAGTGAAAGGATCGGGTTTAATGTATATCTAATGACGAACTAATGAATTTTGCACTATTGGTGAACAACGTGTCAGCTACTTAAAAACTGATTAAAAAGCGATCTTGATGAAACACCACCTTTCTTAGTATAAAAGCGTATTATTAAATTTAGATATTTGTAAAGATAATAGTTCTAGATATATTTTATTTTTCAGCCTTTGACTTTACATTCGTGTGTCTGTACAAGCATGACAAATACATTCACATAACCAAAGAAAAATTACCTAAGAAATACAATGTTAATAAAAATTTATGTTCTCTTGTTTTTACTATTTTATTTTGGCTTACTGGAGAGCACTTCTGGTACTCCTAACTTGTTTTGTTAGTTGATGTAATGTGGTTATTTATATTAATTTATCATCTTTGCTATAAAATACATACATACATAAAGTTAAAAAATGCATCCATTTAAATTTTTTAATATAAATAACCTTAATACACATTTAAGCAATTTATTTGTAACAATAATTCCTTACAATTTTAAGTGAGTTATTCGTATTTATCATTCCTAAATACATGTGAAGCCAGTACATGTGATAATATAACTAGAAGGTAGATCTTAAGACTTAAGATAATATACAAAATTGTCACTTTCAGGATGACATTGTAATAATACGACTTCGATAATGTAATTTAAAGATTCCGATAATGTAATTTAAAGTTGTGATAATGCAGCTTTGAGAACGAAATTGTGATAATGCAGCTTGGAGGAGGATCTGGTGAATCCAATGCCATCCATTGGCATTGTGATAATGCGACTTAGAGTGGTATCAGATGAATTCATATCATTATGTGGTATTGTGATTCGACTCGAAGGAGGATTAGAAAGTATTATATCTTGTATTCGCGATGATGGTCCAGTCATAGTTTTTAGCAATGGTTCAGGAATTGACGATGGAGTAGATTCCATCATTTCAGTAACATTACCCCTTTCATTAGTTTATTATGGATTTGCTTTCTTCGTCACATTATTCCCGATAGTTATTAATTTCCAAAATATTATAGATAAATTACTTTTATTTTTTATCCCATACATTTCATAATTTATTTAATATTTCAACTCAAAGAATCAATGTCTCTCCTACAAATTATAAGCATATCACATCATAACAATGAGGAACATTAGATTCATATAAAGTGAAGGATTTCAATGATGTGTTCAAAAATTCTACGAGTGAAAGATTTTTGAGTGTTTCCATTAACTCCTACTTCAAGCTTCAAGAATCATTTCTAAATTATGATCACTATGGTTTTATAGCATGCCCGCTACTAACGTTTGAAGAGAAGGATTTCAATGGTGTTCAAAAATTCCTCGAGTCAAAGGTTTCTGAGTGTTGCCATTAAATCGTGCTTCAAGAAACATTTTTGAATTATAATCACCAAAGTTTGATAACTTGCGCACTATTTTTCTTTGTATCCCAAATGCAAGCATATCCATCACAAACTAAATAAAATACAATAAAAAAATTAGTGGAAGATATAATTATAATTCATCTCAGATCTAGAAAAGAAGAAATAAATTGTTGATACCTGAGGTCTAGTTATTATGGGCAAATCAAAATCAATAAATATGATGTCAAAATTCACACCAATCAAGAAAAGTTGCATTACTTCTTGAGCATTGTTTGCAGGTTCTGTTCGAATGCCTATTGATTCATTATGAACAATAATAAAACATAAGAATATATATATATATATATATATATATATATATATATATATATATATATATATATATATATATATATATATATATATATATATATATATATATATATATATATATATATATATATATAGCTTTGAATATAGGAGTGAGACCCCTTTAATGCACATCCCAAAAGGAAATTAAAATATGTAGATAAATGCAACTAGAAATCAGACTTAATTGGGACATGAAATAATACACAAATTGAACTTATAATCCAACCACTTTAATATGATCAAATCTAACGTAAGTTCAATAATCGATCCACTTAAATAGGATTAAATCAAATATTAGTGCAAGAATCTAACAAATACCTAACAAACATTTATTATATCCAGCTAGAACAATCCATCTAACACACTTAATGAAAGAAAGAGAGGAGAAAAAAAATAATTTTTACTGACAAACATTTGACCTCAACAAAACTCCATAACAGAAAACTAAAATCCCAATGACTGCAAAAATCATTAATTAAGAGAAAACTCACCTCGTTTAATCAAGGAAATCACGATCGTTGACTCTAGGAAAAAATCTCTGACAAAAGATCAATTAAATCGCAAGGTAGAAATGTTGCTGAATGAACAGACTTCATCTTTAACAGTTAGAATGAAGCTGTATAATTTAGAACAAGATTTATTACAAATTAGATTGGAAAAAATATATGGGGGAATAAGAACGGGATAAATTGTGCAAATTATACCTATATTTAAGTCAAACTTATGATAACTTTTGTCTCCATTGATTCAAGTTGAATTGGTATTAACAATGGAAGGTATCTACGACTGTTGCATAATGGTTGAAGAGACCCAATTGAATATAAAGGTAGGGGTTGGAATTATGTAATGGGTTTATACATATAAATGGGTTATTGTGTTTTTTTCCAATAATAAAAATATTAATACGTCTGAATATATAAAAAAAATTATAATAAAAATACAAGATATTGGAAGGAAGATTTTGGTAGGTGAAAAGAGTGTTAAAAGTATTTAGGGGAGGATGTGAAACTTTTGAGAAATGGAAGACTACCTTTATTATTGAGTGTTTATAATTTTTGGCTAGATACAAACTCAAGTACATCACCTCTATTTATACTAGTGGCATTCTTAAATCAATGACTAGGATTTTGCCACCACAAACTTAATCTAATGACTATAAATCACTCTCTAGAATAATAACTTATCCTTATCTTCTAGAGTGCTCTATAAATCTCTCTAGAATAGGCTTCTAGAAGTTAGACCTACTATAACACAAGTTTGGGCTTAAAATTACTAAGGCCCAAAAACTAACAAACCCAAATTCAATTTAAATATTCAACACCCCCTTAAACATGATTTTTTTACTCCAAAAAAATATCTTAACTTTATGAAGTTTCATGCTTGAAATTCTTGGTGAAGATATCAGATGCTTGGTCGCATGACCGTCTCAACCAATACTGAGGCTTGTAGTGATTTTTAAGTATTGGACCTTTATAAAATTAATTTTTTAAATATAATTTATTTAAATAAAATTTATTTTTCAGACTTTTTGAGATGCAATTTTTTCAATTAAATTATCCTAATCGATTTTTCATAAAATTTCTTTTCCAATGGATAGTAAAACTAACCCATTTAATATTGGTTAAGAAATTTTGATCTTAAATTAATTTTAATTTCAAAAAAAAAAATGTAACTAGAACTTTCATTTGTTTTATAGCAACATCAATGAAAAATTACCTATATTTTCATATTTATAAATTTTTGTTTATTTTAATGAATTTATCTAGAGACCATTTTTGCGATGTAATAAAAGCTTGATTTTTGTTGTTGTAATTTTGAGTAACCTAATTCATATTTTCAAGTTGACATTATATATTTTAAAATAAATCAAAAAAATAATTCAAAAAATATATAAAAAATATTATAAATAAAAATTAAAGAAAACAAATTAGAACAATAGAACCTAATTTTCACATAATTAATTGTACATTGTTACTTGTCATCTTTCATGTTCCGTCAAAAATAAATTGTTGATCGATTTAAATCCTAACCAATTGAAAAACATGACAAATAATTTCTCATCAAATATTCCATTCTCTGAACACACCATGGCATGTAAATTTCGAGTTGATATTGAATCTCCCACCCCTAGCTTATGTTCCTAAGAGTATAATTGGAGTTTGCACATAACTATCAAGTTTTAGGACTGTATTGGTCTTGTAAATTGTAAGGAATATCATCATAAAAAAGATGAAATGCTTATAAACTCTCTAATTGGGACACCATCTTTTTGTTTAGTTTGTAGGTATAAAGCCTCGGTAATGGTATGTGGTCAATGCCTTAGTAAATTTCGTGATCTAGTAGATTTTTCTATAGTTAGAGAATCACACAATTGGAACTGGCTGATCAAAACTTCATTCTCATGTTTTGACTTTGTTAAATGTGGAAAATATATAAAGTAAAAGCACGAGTTGTTAAATCTTTATATGTGACAGTTCACACACATGAAATCCAAATCTTACTTTATGTAGTAGAAGTTGAATGAGCCATTTACATTGAACAATGAGGAAATTCGACCAGTTAATGCTAAATTATTATTCTCTTACAGTAACTAATTTATCTTCTACCGGATTTCTTAACGGCTTAAACTTGCCAATGTCTACGATGATGCCAATTTCTTAACGGCTTAAACTTGTCAATGTCTACGATGATGCCAATTTCTTAACGGCTTAATCTTATATTTGTAAAATTAACATCATAAACAATCCTAAAATATGTATAAAGAAAAACTGTAATTTGTATAACATTATGGAAAGTGAAAGGATCAGGTTTAATGTATATCTAATGACGAACTAATGAATTTTGCACTATTGGTGAACAACGTGTCAGCTACTTAAAAACTGATTAAGAAGGGATCTTGATGAAACACCGCCTTGTTTAGTATAAAAGCATTTTATTAAATTTAGTTATTTGTAAAGATAATGGTTCTAGATGTAATACCCTAATTTTGACCCTAAGATCCCTCATGGCATCATATCATTGCACATTGCATTTGCCTCAAGGGTCATAGCATCTTGGCTCTTTAACCCTAGGGTTGGGACTTGTGCGAGTTGGTTTGAGACCACCAAGCATGCTTGAATTGTATATTATTGCTTTTCTTATTTTGTTTACTAACCAAAAGCACAAAAATATGTCACTAACTTGTTTTGTTTTAAAGCTTAAGCAGTCATGTAATCCAAGGCTCCTAGAAGGCCCCTATGCCCATTGAAGTGGCCAGATGAAGATGAAAGCAAGCATGACAATGGTTCCCAAAGCTCTCAATCATCATATATGTCTCCCAAGTATCTCAATTTGTCAATTTTATCAATATAAACCAAAGGGCTTGAGGATTGTTTCCCAAGGAAACCCTAATTCAATTGTGCATTGACTGTGCCTTGCTCATGAAGCAACCTCAACCTATGATCAAGTTCAATCAAGGGAAGTTCTTTCATTCATAATTTTATGCATATATGAGCCTATGTGAGTGTCCTCAATCATTCATTCATCAAGATTTGAAGTTTGGCTTTGAGAAGTGTATCAGTCAAGTCATCTAACTATTTTAAAATCCACTGACACCTAACTTTTGATGTGTTTGTCATATGATGATGACCCCAAGATAAAAAATGTTATTAAGAACCATATTAACAACTTTCAGGTTCATCAAGAATCCATTTGAAACTTAGAAGGTCATCATTCATTTCAAAACATTATAGGTCATTTTGACTAAAACCCTAATTTTGGGTCAACTTCCAAAGGACCTAAGTCACTCATTTTTTATGATTTTGAGGTGATACAAAGTGCATTATAAATTTTACGATGTCTACTTCAAATTTTATTTTTTTACAAAATTTCATAATCCTAAAAGAAACACATGTGATAATACAAAACATTATAGGTCACTTTGGACCAAAGCCATTGAATCTTGAAAAAGTCCAACTTAAAGTGCCCATAACTTTTTCATCAAAAATCAAAATGATGCAAAATTTAAGTTCAAATTAATTTTCTTGAAAAGATCTACAACTTTTATGTTGAAGGTTTTTGCAAATACATGTTTTGTACCTTGAACTTCATGGCCAGTTTTCATAAATTTCCAAACTCCAAATGGATTTTTGTTCAACATAGATTTTGTTCCTTATGTCAAGACCTTTCCAACCATTACTCATATGCCTATGTTTGGATTTTCCAAATGGAATTTTCGAAGAGAGGGACTTTTGTGACCATTTATGCATTTCATGTTGAAACTTCATACACAAGCCAATGCCATGCAATTTGCACGTCCAAACTTGCTTCAAATCATTTCAGCTTGCAAAACCATTTGATTTTGGGCCTCAAATGCGCCTGTACAGGCCCATGCATGGAGGACCCAATTCTCATGCACACAAGTTTGTCACACTCTCCCTTGGATCTCAGCTATAAATAAGCACCTTACTTCATTCAATTGGTAATCCGAAGGCGCCTGAAACCCTACTGGAATCATTTTCGAACCTTTCACCAAAGGAATTTGAATTTTCATTTCTCTTTTTCAAGTTTGATTTTCAACAACATCAGTTGATTTTCAATACTAATTCCTAAGCCTTCCACTCATACCATACATCAAGATCAAGCTGCAAGCAAGCATTTGGTTGGATCGTGTTTATCAAAGCTGCACTTCAAAGGTTTGCAGCTCAACTGTTTTGCTTCGAATCTCACTATATATTTTGCATTGCTTGTGCTGGTTTGGTTTTCTGAAGTCCTCATGTGAGAGGCAAGCCAATGGTGGCTATAATTTTGTGAATTGTTGAACTTCAAATCAAGTACCTAGATTTTCCATCTCTGATTTCTCCTTCCATAGAGATCTAGAGAACAATCCAAGGTTACAAGGGTGATGTACATCACCCCAACTTTAATTTGGTATAAGGATCGTGTGATTTGGTTGAGGTTGCAAAACCTGCAACTGGTGGGCGGATTTTGCCTTCTCACCGGAGAAGACGGTGGTTTCCATAACCGTCCCCACGTGTTTGAACCATGGCCTTTGGATCCAGCTCTCCAGATCTAATCTTGACCTTTGTTTGTTTTGACTATTTTTAATTCATGGTGTGATGTTGTTGACTCATGATCACCATGCGCGCGCGCCTCATGTCCCTTAGATTAGCCACGTCAATTAATGAATGTTGATCCAACACTTCCTGATTTTCCTATTTTCTTAATTTCTGTTTTATTTTCTTTAATTCTTTTTATTTTCAAAAATTCATAACTTCTTTATTTGGAATCACAAAAATATGGGACCAATTGCAAAAAAATTCTCTTAAATTCTAGTTTCATAATCTGATTTTTAATTATTTTTGTGATTCCATTTAATTTTTTGTGTGAATTATATCATTTTTGATTGTTTTTAATTCATTTAAAATACCTTTTGATATTCAAAAATGCCAAAAATATTTTCTTAACATCTTTGGATGATGATAAGTCTATGAAAAATATTCTCATCAATTTCTTAATTGATTTGAGATTTTATTCCAATTATGTTATTTTTCTTCATTTTTAATTGTTTAAAATTAGTTTCTGTTTTCAAAAAATGTTGAGAAAATTTGTCAAACCTTGTTTGACCATGTTAGACTTATGATGATCCAATTGGACTTATCCAAGTTGATTTGAATTGGATTTGAAGTTTGACCTCATTTTGTTTGTTTTATTTTATGTATTATTTTAATTCCAAAAAATACCAAAAATATGTTTGACCTTTCTTGACTTCTAATATTCATTTCACTTCTGTTTACCATTGATTGATGTTGATTCCATTCACATTTGATCATTGTGCTTTGGTTATGTCATTTGAATTTTCATTTTGTACATTCCATCTTCATCTCTCATCTTCTTCTTTTTCTTTTGGCCAATGAGTTAATGATTTGTGGTTAGCCTTGACATATGAGGGACTTAACCTTATTTGATCCAAATTAAATTCAACTTGATCAAAGATCAAGTGAGTTGCTTTGTGTCCAAGATAGGTTACTTCTTGGTCAAGCAAAAAACCTAAAATCCATACAAGGTCATTCTTCTTTTCTTTTGGCATGGAAAGTTGTAGGAGCTTGGCTTACTAGTCATGGTCTCTAACTTGTGTTTATTTGCCTATAGTTTTATTGATCGGCCTCAGATAGGTGTGACTACTACATTAGCCCACTTACGATTGCTTAACATAGCACTAAATTGCCTTATGGCACACTAACACTAACTACTAATTACTAACTTTTAATTCAAGCATTTAATTCTTGCAATTTACTTTAATGCAATTTAATTTCTTGATCATTTATTCATATTGCCCTTTTCCTTTTGCTCACTTGAGCTCATGTTTATGTTTATGCCATTTGCCTTTTGCTCACTTGAGCACATTATTGTGTAAATATACTATTGCCTTGTGCTTTGTTTTGTCTTTGTTTGTGTGAGCCCAATGCAAAAAGGAGAAAGGACTTAGAACTAGGACCTTACCTATGCTTAATGGAGTTCAAGAGCAACTAGGCCTCATGCCTTTAGAATGCTTAATCTTGAAATTGACTTGAAAGGACCCCTAATCTAAACTCTCTTTGTCCATTCCTCTTATTGCACTGTGAACTTTTTGAGTGTTTGTTCTTGTGTGATAGGGATTCCAAGCTTGAGCTAATTAGAAGGACCATTGTCATGAACATCCAAAAGAGAGACAAGCCAAATGGAGATCCTAGGAGCTTGATTGAATATTTGCTTGATTTCTTGAGTTAATGGCTTATTGCTTGCTAAGTCCAAAGGAAAGGAGCATCTTGAATCATCTTTATGATCTCAAGAAAGGAACTCCAAGGGTTTTATTCTCTTCTCTCATCTTTGCATGCTTTAGGACTAGCCCTTCTCTTCTTCTCTCCACTCTAACCCAAGCCAAACTCATTTTGTGCAAACATTGACATTGTTTTCAAAAATTAGAAACCTAGGCCATATGCCTTTGATTTTTCAAACTCTTTTCATTAATACTTATTTTGAATTGAATCTTAAGTCAACTTTGACTTCATTTTGTGAATACTTCTAATTTGTAAATACAACTCACTTCAAGTGCTTTTTTTTGTGGTTCCAATGGCCACCTTTGTTAAAACTTTTTCATAAACATTAGTCATAGGTTTGAGTTATCATAGTGGTTGATGTAGACCTCACCTTATCCTTAGTGATTGGACTATGAGTCTTCCATACTTATTATAGGGTGGATCCCTCACTAGTATGTTGAAGCTCTCCTCACATGGTGGATTGTTGGTTTAGGTTGAGTTTTCTCCTTTTGATAACAAAAGACCTTAAGGCTTTTGTCCAAATCAATTCACCAACTTATTTTGAGATTTTTACCCTGAACTACAAGGTTTTGATCCTACCTTTGTGATGGTACGTAGGCAATGGGTTTATCCATTCAAACAACAAAATTGTAAATAATTTGTATATTCTTTTCTCATCTCCCCAATCATGTTTTCACAAATATTTTCACAAATACCAACCTACCATACAACATTTGCAAAAAGGGCTCCCTTAGAGTACTAAGGATGTTTTGGGTGCTTAAAACCTTCCCATTGCATAACCAACCCCCTTACCCAGATCTCTGACATTTTTATTAGTTTTTGATTTGATAAAACTTCTTACTTGGTTTTTGTTCGCTTTCTAACCGTTCCTTTGGATAAATAGAAGTGCGATGGCGACTCGAATTGTATCATTTACTTTTGATTTAGTCAATAAATCTAAAGGTAACGAATACCCCGCTACACTAGATATATTTTATTTTTCATCCTTTGACTTTACATTCGTGTGTCTGTACAAGCATGACAAATACATGCACATAACTGTAACACCTCAAAATTTGCCCTCATCTCTTGGGACTAGCATTAACATATTGCATATCATTTTAGGTCATTAGGCATTGCATATTGCATATCATGTGGTTACATTGTGCCAGTCATCCTCACAGGTCTTGTTCAGAAGATGAGGAAGTCTAAGTGCAAGCCTAGGGTTTATTGACTGATCATGGCCATCTGAGGATTGGGCTGTGAATTGGGGTTTTATGATTCTCAATGGATGTTGGTCTTCATCTTGATTGCAATGATACATCATCATCATCATGGTTGGATGTCATCAGGAGATTGAAGAAGATTCCTTGAGATTAGGGTTTTGACCACTGGTCAACCCTAATCAGTTGCATTGGGCCAGTCAGGGCATGATCAGGAGATGGGGTTTATGATGGATAATATAGTTATATTGTGCTTATTGAGACTAGGGTTTCACCCTTGAGCCATTTCAGTTGAAGATTGGAGCTCAAATTGATCTATGCATTGCCAAATTCATCTGTCAGATGAAAAAGTCAACTGTGGTCAACTGTACATGATCTGATGGATGTGGAGGTGAAAACAAGTTGAAGACACTTCATTCATGTTGGAACAAGTGTTATTTGACATCTCAAAACTTAAAAATGAAGAAAATCAAGTCAGGACAAAAACTGCCAAGAATAGAAAGGGACTTGTAATTGAAGTTTCCAAAAATGGAAAGTTTTTGACCTCAAGGCCACGTGTCCAAGGAAGCTTCAAATGAAAAATTGTTCAACATGAAAGTTGTAGATCTTGTTCTCACCTTTCCAAAAAGTCCAAGAACTTGAAAATCCAATGTATGGTTTGAAAATTAGGGCTCAGTGAAATTCAAAAATGACCTGTAATCAGGAGGCCATAACTTCCACATGGTTTGTCCAAATTGCAAGTTCTTTATATGCACAAACTCCATTTGACATGTACTTTCATGGTGCATAATTGGATTTTTCCAAAAGTGGTCAATGCAAAAGGTCAATTTTCAACTGGACAGTTAAATTGGACCAAGGGCAAAATTGTCCAACTTTCAAAATAATTGGAATTTTTGAGTGGGGATTTTTGCTACACCTCATGAATGACATTTAAAATGTGTTGGAATAATCATTTCATGGCAAAGGCTTGTGGTTTGGAATTTGGCTTGAAAATGGAAATGGTTAAAATTGGATATTTTGCTACCACATAGTGAAATTGAGAAATAAGCATCCAATGAGAGTGAGGCAAGTGGCAATGGATTACACATGATATTTAGAGTTTGCATGAGCTGTCAACAGGTGTCATTGAGCTGGCATAGTAAAATTCCATTTTTGCCCTTTCTTGCAAATAACCATTTTCACTTACAATGTCAATTTGGTTAACAAGGTGATTAATCATGGATTAAGAGCAGCATATAAAAGCTTAATCATCTTCTAAACACAAGAGAATCATCATTTCACCAAAATTCAGATCTAAAACTCTCCAATTCTCTCACATTTTCTCAAGAACTCAAGAACTTCAATTTCACCAAACTTCATCATTCTTCAACCAAACCTTGAAATTCCTTTTGCATTCATCTTGTATCATCACATGCTTGATCTGTTTTTGCTCTTTATCATCAATCAAGCACTGGTTCATGACTGTTCAACATCACATCATCCATGGCAAATCCGAACTGTGGACACTAGGAGCAAAGGAAATTGAAGTTAGCACCTCTAATCACCTTCCCTATACCTCTAGTGCATCTGTTTGAAGGAATCAAGCGCCAAGGCCACGCGAATCATTGCTGCCATTTCCAGGTTGGTGTAATTTCGATTTTCACCAAATGCTTCATGCTTATGTGCGTTTGAAAGTGCTTCTCACGTAGAACATGGATATGCTTGTGGTTTATGAAATGGATGACTGTGTAGGGAGAAATCTAGGATTGAAATTTTGTGCCAAAACCCTAAGTGATTAGATTCGTTTGATTTAGGAATGGTTAGGCAAGATAGAGTTCATATTTGTAATCCTCATGCTTGGACGGTTCGAACGGTTACCTACTTGTTGATTTTGGTGAGGTTTTGAAAATTACGTGTTCTTGATGTTGCTGGTAATTTCTGAGTTGGAGATGATGATGAAACGTTGTTTGATCCACAAAACCATTTGAAAGTTTAAAAAACGTGTTTCCCTCCCGCGCCACAATATAATTACCAGAATGCCATTATGTATTTCAATTTAATTTAATTAATTGTCAAAAATTACCATGACCTTAAAAAATGCATAAAAAATAGTAGAAAATTCAGAAAAATATGGAGATTTTTTCTATGACTTCCTTGTTGACTTTAGGACTTTTTTGACCTATTGGTCAAAGTTGTGCTTGGTAGAAATTCCATTTGACTTAGACTTGTTTCACATGTATCCATTTTTGATACCTTGTACCATTTTGATTGTGAAATGCACATGCTTATAAATAAATTCTTGAAACTTTTTGTGATGATTGTTGACTGGATGCTGTTTATTTCCATGTAAATTTCATGAGTTTTTGATACCTGGCCATGGAGTTATGAATTTTAGAACTTAGGTGTGACAATTTGTGTCACACCTCTTTATGTCAATTTGCTGGATTTTTTGAGGGGCCTAGATTTGTTAGAATGAAGTGAAATTTTGCATGATGCTTAGTTGACATGTTAGGAAGCTATGAGAATTTTTGTGGAATTTTACATTGCATTTTCAATTTGATCATGATTTTTCATCTCTGTTGGTCACAATTGCAAGCTTGTATGATACATGTTGGTAGATTGAATGGGAAATCTTCATGTGGTATTGTATGATCATGAAATTTGGCATGCCTGTAATAGACACATAATGTGACATCCCTGTTTTGGTCTCATCCATTTCTTTGTTGTTTTCATTGAGTTATGAATTTTTGAAGTAGAAGCATGTGTTGATGTTGTGATTTGGAGCATGAAATTGTGACTGTTTTTGTTGATTTTCATTGACATGGTTCCATTTGCCCAAATGAGCTCAAATTTGACATGGTAGACCTTGAATATCCCCTGTTTAGGTGTGATTAATTTGAGAATTTTTAGATTTGTTTTGACGTGGATTTGAATGCAATAGTTCTGTTTGTATGTTTGATGTTTCATTTGAGCCAATTTGCCTTATTTTGTGCATAGCATGAGCATGATGAATGATATAAACATGAGACCAATGGTGTTTGCTCTTGTTTGACATTAATTTGAGTTTGGTTGGTGAATACCTTGCTGTTTAGGAATTTTTCTTGCCTTTGGACCCTAGGCTTGGCCTAGTGGTCTAGTTGCTAATATTTGATTGATTTTTCAGGATCAAAAGCACAATGCACATGGAGAATGAATCAAGTTAAATGCAATTGATGTTGTTGATGTTTGTACACTAACATAACATTGTTTTGTAGGTGGTGAAGCTTGGGCTTAAGCTTTGAGCTTGCTTTGTTGTGTATTGAGTTGTATAGACTGATTGATTGAACTTGTTGTTTATGGCTTGTCTGTCTGATTACTAACTGTGTTTGATTGTTTCCAGGTACCTTTAGTTGCTCAGTTCCTTGTGAACTTTTGCTTTGCTTTGCTTAAGCAACTTGCATAGAGGTATAACCTTCTTACTTCATGTAGTCTGGAGACCCGGCTGTTACCGGGCCGGGCAAATTGTCTGAAGTCCTCCTTAAGAGGCGATGATTGTGATTGTTTAATTTTGTGCCTAAGCAGGTAAAGTCCTTAATCAAGGCAATTGGTGGAAGGTAGGGATAAGCAATCTATCCCCCACTATTCAGTGGAGTCTTCTCCTTGCTCCCATTACATGGTTGTAGCATTGAGATCCTAGCCCAAGATCTTGTGCAGTGCACATTGTGTCAGAGTCTCTGAGTATAGAAGGGTTCCCCCATTCTGGACCCATGCTCATTTGTCAGAAGCTCTCCCTGGTTAGGGATAAGAGCTGTGAGGTCTGATCCTCACTTCACCTCTCATCTGCTTCACCTTAGCCTCGTAATGGCAAGGTTAAGAGCAAACCCAGCCCGTACAGACGACTCGCTTCGGCAGTCAAACCTATTGTGTGAGCCCCTTGTTTGGTTATAGTGCGTGCTGTGTGGATATCTGTTTGAGATGCTTGTTCTCATTTGATGTATGCTTGAATTATTTTGTATGCTTGTGTGCTGGCTTCTTTCCTGGATAGGAATAGTTTGCTTATGCAAGTAGGATAGAAAACCGAACTTAGGGTAAACGATGCATGACAACATTAGGCTCGAGTCTCAGCTCCCTAGTCGTGTGTCTTTCCCCGGTTTCTGGTTAGCAATTTAGTCCCTTTCAGGGGAACTACATCGCCCTGATCCTCGTGCCAGACGAGGTATGTAGGCAGGTGGTCGTGCGAGACCACTCCGGGCACCCTTTTCTTTTTTGCGTGTGTTTTGTTTGGCAGCTATCAGGCTCGAGTTCCCGACTCCCTGTTAGTCTGTGTATGCCTGGCTTGCTTGATGACTTGTAGGCTCGAGTTCCCGACTCCCTACTAGTTTGCATGTTCTTCCTTTCCCTTTCAGGGGAACTACATCGCCCTGATCCTCGTTCCAGACGAGGTATGTAGGCAGGTGGTCGTGCGAGACCACTCCGGGCAACCCTTTTCTTTTTGCGTGCGTTTACTTGTTATCTGACTGTGTGTTTGGGTTCGGATGCTGACATAAGCCCAGTGATTGGCAGTCGGGCTCCACGTTTGCCCTTTTGTGCGTGTTTTGGTTCGGATGCCGACGTAATTCCATCCAGTGGTTGTCGGGCTCCATGTTTGCCACCCTTGTGTGTTTGTGCGTTTTGTGTTGTTTGGCGTGCGTAGGCCGAACTACAGTGGCTCTGATTCTTGTTCCAGACAAGATATGTAGGCATAAGGTGCGATACCTTATCGAGCTCGTTCCTCCTAACCCCACCTGTGTTCCCCGTGTGTGTGTGTGATGTTTAGCAACCTTTTCTTTATTCTAGGACGTGGATCCCGTCGAGTACGACGGACGTGAGGGGTGCTAATACCTTCCCCTTGCGTAACCGACTCCCTTACCCTGTCTCTTTGGTCGCGAGACCATGTTCTTTCCAGGTTTCTCTGAGCGTTTCCTTTCCCTATCTTGGGATAAATAACGCGCAGTGGCGGCTCTGTGTGTTTTTGTTTTTGAGTCTCGCCGGTTGATTTTTCGCAGGATGCGACAGCTGGCGACTCTGCTGGGGAACATAACAGATGTAGACCTATGCTGGTCCATCGTCCCTAAGCGAGTCCTTCCTAGCGTTCTAGGATAGTTTAGGTTGCTTGTGTTGTTGTATCTATTGCATTTATTATTCTAACCAGTGTATATGTATTTGCATTAAATATTTGCATGCATCATTCTATCATTTTGTTGCCGTCCTCTGTGCAGGTGGTTCCTCTGTTTGGGGTGGGTGTTCTGAGTGGGGCTAAAACCCAGGCCCGAGTATACACCTAGGATTAGCGTGGTCTCGCGTCGCTCACATGTCGGTTGGGCATGATGTTGCGACGTGACATACCACAAGCCGGACGAGGTTCATCTGAGAAATGCTCTTCCAGTGGGATTTTCCACTTTGGTTGGGTTATCTCTTTTGAGCCGTTGACTCTGGTGACCGATCATTTCCCGGATCTTTGGTTTAGACGATCTCAGGAGAGCTACAATGGCACACCCGAAAGGGCAAACCCATTGAGTATCTCTGCCCGATTGTCGAGACTATTGTCCGCCTTAGGATGACCTGTTTAGAATTTACCTGTGAGGGGAGGGTGATTCTTTCAGATGCATGTTCAGATGGTGACTCAGATGGTGACTTTTGTTCCGTGGGTCTTATTTATAAGTCGGATTTATGGTCATTTATTGCCGAGACGCCGGAGTGCTGTCCGTGATTTATCAGTGGGGATCCGTTTATTTCAGGATTCCCCGGGCCGAGATTTATCAGTGGGGATCCGTTTATTTCAGGATTCCCCGGGCCGAGTTATTTATCAGTGGGGATCCGTTTATTTCAGGATTCCCCTGGCCGATTCAGATGATGATGGGTATCTGCTCAGAGATTGGTGATGGTGATGATGATGATGTATCTGTCTTCCGTTTATTTCGGAACCCTTGAGTCGGACTTATGGTTAATCAGTACCTCAGATGGTTGTGATCGGTTCAGAGATCAGGGCTGTGATTCAGAGCAACAGATGACCGGAGGACTTGGAGGATGGCCCAGTGCATTGCATACATCTGCATCATTCTCATTTTGCATTCATCTGCACCAAACTCACGTCTAGCCATATGGGGAGTATTATAGATTGAGAATCTGGTTGAGAGGCATCTTGAATTTCAGAATGTGGATGTCAAAACGTTATCTGTCTCGATGAAACCAGGATCGAAAGACAGAAGCTTCCTCGTATGGATAGACGTTGCATTCATGCATATTAACCTGTTTGCTGTTTTGCAGGAATCATTGCTCGTGCTCGTAGAGTTGTACCCTTGCACTCGACACGCCCTCATAGATACTTCACCAGGCGCAATACTCCTAGACTCATGGATCTTCCCAACGCTGACATCCTCGAACTGAAAGAGAAGATGGGAGAGCTGATCAATGTCATGCAAGAGTTCGCCTTGGGGCAGAAAGTAATTGCCGAAAAGGTGGGGAGGATTGAAGACTGGCTGAAGATGGGGAACATGCAAGGGAACGCTTCGTCGTCTGGACCGAAGAAATCTTTTGGTAATGACCAGCACAAGGATGAGGGTGAACCGAGTGCTGTGTATGCCCAGGGAGGACACGGTAGGGATCGTTACTACCAGCACACTGCTGTTGTAACCATCCCTGCTGGTAATCAGTCAGTACGACAGCAACGTCAACCACCTCAACAGAGAGCCGGGTATCAGGTGAGGGGAAAAGGGGTTGATCGCCATTTTGACAAGCCGCCCGTGACATATGCTGTTCTGTTTAAAAAGTTGATGGATTTTGGGTTGGTTCAGTCGAGGGCGATGGTTCCGATGAGATCAGATCAGAAGCCTCCTAATTATGATGAGAACGCCCAGTGTGAATTTCATTCTGGAACACTGGGGCATAACATTGAGGGCTGTAGAGCATTCAAGAATGTTGTTCAGGATCCGGTAGACTCTCAGGCTATCAGTTTTGCGCCATCACCGAATGTTAATGCTAATCCCATGCCGGCGCATGGTCAGGTGATGAGGGGTGCAATTGCTGAAGATTCAGATCACGCCTATACGGTGGGGGGAGAGGCTAACAGTGACTGGGGGACTGATCAATGGATAAGATCGTGCGTACCAGGAAGCTGGAAGGCTTAAAAAGGGATCAACACTGTCACTCGTCCGGAAGAGTAATGATTTCTGTTTTGATTTTATCTGCATGAAAGCCATACGTGTTGCCCGACACGCAATGGTCCATGGTAAGGGCCACCTCATGTTCATAAATTTGCATTTTCTGCATCATTAATAAAAGGATGTTTTTCAGTTAAAAAGCGGTGTTCCCTGTTTTTCATTTATTTTTGCAATTTAAAAACAAAATAAAAATGGCAATGTTTATTTTCATTTTTCTTTTTTTGATTTGTCTCGTCCCAAAATTCAAAAGTAATTCTCCGGATCTCGTTGATAACAATTTGGTTACCCCTCATATGACTTCGACAAACCGATCTATCATGCCGAAGAAAAAGGCGAAGAAGATTGTGATCTGCTGGAATTAGCCAGGTTGTCAAAACAAGAGGAGAAGGTGATTCAGCCGCATGCAGAGCGGATTGAGGTTGTTATTCCAAGCACCGCCGAGGTCAGGAAGGAAATGGAAAATGAGGCCGCTTCAGAGGCGAGTCGAGAGCAGAATGGTAGTCCGGTTGAAGGGACATGTGGATACCTTCGCCTGGTCGTGTCAGGGTACGCCAGGGTCGGATACCGATGTCGTTGTACACAAGCTACCATGAAGAGAAGACCGTCCTCTAAAGAAGCAAAACGCCAGTGCCTGTATCAGAGAGCCATGGTGACTTTGTTTCATGATATGATTTATCATGAAATCGAATGCTATGACATGATAGCAAAGTCCCAGACAGAAGAGGGGCATCTGGTTGAGATAATTCAAACTGAGGTTGAATTCAGATAAGTGCACTATCAGAGTGTGGGTCCGGTAAGATGTTGGGGTTCATCATAATTGTAAGAGAGGAATCGAGGTTCATCCTGCAAAAAAAAAAAGAAAAAAAGAAAAAAAGAAAAAAAGAAAAAAAAAAAAAACGCCTGGACCGAGGAAAAGAAAAGAGAGGTTCGTGGTTTCCTAGATGGATTGAACTACCTGTCATGGTTCACATCTCATCTAACAGCCACGTGTGAACCTATATTTAAGCCATTGAAAAAATTTAAACGGTCAGGTGAAATAATGATTGCCAAGGGGCATGGAAAAAATAAAAGAATAAGTTGCAGGAACCTCTGATTCCGGTGTCCCCTATGGAAAGCAATTGTTAATCTAGTACTTGACAGCCTTCGAGGGGTCTGCGAGGTGAATTGGGGAAGCATGACTAGTCTTGTCGAAAAGAGCATGCAATTTACCTAAGCAAAAAGTTTACCGACTGTGAAACAGTACATTCACTGCTCGGGAAAACTTGATGTACTTTGGCATAGGCTGCTCGCCGACTGAGACAGTATATGCTGGTTCATATCACTTTGTGAATTTCGAGATGGATCCAATCAAGTACATGTTTGAAAAGCCAGTATTGACCGGACGGGTTCTCAGAAAGCAATCAAGGAGTGTATTGTCTGATTACATTGCCTAGCAACCCATTGGAGGTTATCAACCGATGAAGTTTGAGTTCCCCGATGAGGACATCTCGAGGTACTCAAATCGAAAGATTGAGAGTGACCGATCCCGGAGAAGGGGCCGGACCCCAAATCCGAACGGATTCTGATGTCTGATGGGGAGGTTAAGGAGAATAAGATTTTGTTGCCCGGATAACGTTTGAATACACCAACGACGGTGTGATTGAGTAGGAAACTGGTATCCTGGGTATTGATCTTCGGTGTGTCTACTGGGGCAACTCCTTTCTCATTGGTATATGGAATGGAGGCGGTATTACCTGTTGAGGTTCAGATTCCCTCTTTGAGAGTCCGGATGGACGTGAAGTTGCAAGAGGCTGAATGGGTAAGGACCCGGTATGAAGAGTTGAGCCTGATAGAGGAAAAGAGGCTGGCAGCCATCTGTCATGGGCAGTTGTACCAGCAAAGGATGAAGCGTGCTTTTGACAGAAAGGTACGACCTCGGGTATATCACGTAGGTGATATGGTGCTGAAAAGGATCCTTCCTCCTCAAAACGATCGAAGGGGCAAATGGACACCGAATTATGAAGGTCCGTTCGTGGTCAAGAAGGTTTTCTCTGGCAGAGCCTTGTGGTTGACGACCATGGATGGTGAAGATTTTCCATCCCCTGTGAATGCGGACGCAGTTAAAAAATACTTCGCATAATTGACCCGCTGGACGAAAAGAACAAAATAGTCCAGGCAAAAATGGGCATCCCGGCGAACCAAAAACAGAAGAAAGGTTCGGGCAAAAATTAGGGATAAAATGAAAGATTGTACACCCGGCAAGTCGAAAACCCGAAAAGGCGACTTGGGCAAAAAAGGGTATCCCGGTGGACTGAAGACCCGAAAGGGCGGTCCAGGCAAAAGAGGGATTGAAACGAACAACTGCGTCTAGTATGATCGTTTGCGCTTTGGTTGAAGCATCATGGATAATACCCGGTGGGGATCAATCAGAAACGTCTTGTTCAGAAGGCAGAAAGCATGGAGAGTCTGAGGACATATGGGGTGTAACCGAGTTGGAACTCGATGAGATCACGGGTTTCACATTGCCATTAGGATAGATTTTTCCTTTTGAGCGCAATTACCTCTTTTCAGGAATTGCTTCCTTTGTATTGCTCATTTGAGCCACACTTTTTCCAATCAATAAAATGCATGTTCAGTCAAAAAAATTTTGTTTTTGTTTTTCATTACCGCTTTGATTGCAAAAACATCCAGATATTTTTGATAAAGAATTTTGCATTTTTAGACATACAGGTCCCTTCCGATGCATGTTTATAAGATTGAGAGCTTGAAATCTTATTTGGAAGGTTGAGTGACCCAAGTGTGGAAATCTTGACACGCCTGGGGCACGGTTTTATCTGACGATTTATTTTGCAGGAACTGTTAGATATTTTCACTCACTTGCAGGTTGTGATGTGGAGGCTTTGTAGCAAATCCCCAGAGAGTTCGCTCAGGAACGAATGAATGAAAGAATGGCGGAGACGTTGAGGCGTACGACGATCCTTGATGTTAATCAAGAAGACTTTTCAAAATCGGAAGATTGGAAAGTCTGTGGAAAATCCCCGCAGAGTCTGATCAGGGGCAAAGCAAGTTAGAGAACGGTAGAGGACGACGAGAGACGTCCGACGACCCTTGAAATTAATCAAGAAGACTCTTCAAAGTCGGAAAATTGAAATTTCTGTATAACTCCCAGGGGTACGCTCTCTCGTCGAGCACGGAGCGACTTGGAATAAAAGATGATGGAGCAGAAAAGGTCCAGACGAGTCTGGAGTTCTCAAAAGTGGGAAGTCGATACGAGATTGGGAGGTGGATACCGTGGTTCGACGAGTCGACGGGTGTTCTGTACCAACTTTTCTCATTTCCTCAGCTAGGTCCCCAAGCAGAGTTATAGGACTAGCTCCCCAGCAGATCCAAGGTTTGTGGACTTCCCCAGCCGAGTCAGGATGGTTATCCAGGCAGGTTCATAACGAGGTTTCCTCAGCAGCCAGGCCAGAAGGTTGCTATCCCCGAGTGGAGCGGGTTTCAATGAAATATATCTCCAGCAGTGTTCATCCTACCAGTGGATTGAACAAAGTCCCGTAGCGGACGGATTTTTGCATCACCAGCTGAGTTGATTCTACCTATGGGTTGCGCGGGCTGTCCCCAGCGGAGTAGTATTCGTTTCCCTAGTAGGGCCAGGATGGTTATCCCCAGCCGGTGGTAGAGTGATGCATCCCCAGTTGAGTCGGGAGATTGCTGTTTTCCCCAGCGGAGTATCTGTGAGCATTTCCTCAGTAAAGTCAGCAGGTATCTGTGAGGGTTTCCCGAAGCAGAGTTGGGATTGATATCCCCAGCAAGTCAAAAAACTATTGTATCCCCACAGGGTGTTGGTGGTGCTTATCCCCGCAGTTTCTCGAGTGGATTGGATGCAAAGGAGGTTCTTTCCCCAGCAAGAGATGCTTATTCCCAGCAGCAGTGCTTATTCCCCGGCAGGGTGGAGATTGGAGTAATGACGAGTTCCTCAACGGAGTGTCTCGTGCTCCCCAGCAGAACCCCTTGAGGGGGACGTTTTTATGCATTCATCATGTAGCGTAAGCATAGCATATTGCATAGAAAAATAAATCGCGTAGCATTTCCATAATTATGGAGCATTACGCAGAAAAAGATCATGCATCATTGTTGCAAGCATAGAGCTAGTCTCAAGCCGTGGTTACCGTTTGAGAAGTGGTTGTGTCAGACAGTGAAGGTGTTACTCCGAAGAGTTTAGCCTCATGATTGGATCAGAGATGTACCTCAGTAGTGCGATACTGGAGGAAGCTTTTCCGTCGGGCCGAGATGGGAATGAAGATTGGAGAATGTTACGCGATCAGCGCGATTCGAGCTGTGGTTACCGCTTGAGGATTGGTTTTGCCGGACAATGAAGACGATACTCCGAGGAGTTCAGCATTGTGAGTTTGGAACAACAGTATTTCCCAGTCATTGTTTAGTGTCTGGTCGAGCTTGATTGGTGTCCTGTAAAACATCATCGTTCGATGTTCAGTAAACGTCGAGTATTTCCCAGTCATCAGTAAGTGCCTGGTCGAGCTTTCTTTGGTGTCCTGTAAACATCATCATTCGATGTCCAGTAAAACGTCGAGTTATTTCCCAGTCATTGTTTAATGTCTGGTCGGTCATTGTTTGATGTCCTGTCAACATCATTGTTTGATGTCCTGTAAAACATCCTTGTTTGATGTCCTGTCAACATCCTTGTTTGATGTCCTGTAAACATCCTTGTTTGATGTCCTGTCAACATCCTTGTTTGATGTCCTGTCAACATCATTGTTTGATGTCCTGTCAACATCATTGTTTGATGTCTTGTAAACATCATTGTTCGATGTCCTGTCAACATCATTGTTTGATGTCTTGTAAACATCATTGTTCGATGTCCTGTCAACATCATTGTTTGATGTCCTGTCAACATCATTGTTTGATGTCCTGTCAACATCATTGTTTGATGTCCTGTCAACATCATTGTTCGATGTCCTGTCAACATCATTGTTCGATGTCCTGTAAACATCATTGTTCGATGTCCTGTCAACATCATTGTTCGATGTACAGTAAACGTCGAGTTTCTTCCCAGTCATCAGTCAGTGTCTGGTTGAAAGTGTTACTCTGAGGAGTGTGGTACCATGACGTCAGATCAGCAGTGTTCCCCAGTAGTGCGATATTGGAGGAAATGTTTCCGTCGGACAGAGATGGAAATGATATCAGAAGACGTTACGCGATCAGCGCGATTCCGGGGTTCAAGTGGAGAAAAGGAAATGTGGATACATTTTCTGGAGATCGGGGTTCAAATGGAGATAGAGTTGAAGATTATATCCAGGATGAGGTCCTTGGGATTATCTTCTGTTCATGTGTCACCTTAGACTTTGGCGGATGCCAGTGGAGGTCGTTACGGGTGTCTTCGGAAGAAGAGATGCACATGTTACCTTCCTTTTGTGAAGGTGTACCCTCTGATATGTCGCCCTCAGAGTGGTGTTTGGTGTTATTTCCGGCGTTGCCAGCGGAATTATCACGAGAGATTGGAGAACGGGGTTCAAATGGAGAAAAGAAATGCTGAGGCATGTTCTGGGGTTCAAATGGAGAAAGGGAGATGTTGCGGCATTTTCTGGAGAACGGGGTTCATATTGGCGATCGCGAGTCATCGTCAGGCGACTGGGGTCCAAATCGGAGAATGGGGTCCATTTATTTTGGCAAACAGGAGAGCGGGGTTCAAATGCAGAGATCCGAGGATCGTTTGCGCAGAGAAAAATTTCGGGGTTCAAGAAAATGAAAAAATAGAGAAAACCTTGGGGTTCAAGAAAAGCAGAAAAAGAAAATAATAATCCCGAGCGGATGAGTGGTGTTTAGGCCATGGTTATCCCTGTGTTACCATTTATTTTGGTACCCAGGTCGACGTTTTTCGAGTTTGTTTCTTCGCCGATGCTGACAGGCGTTGTTAATTATATCCCGATCAGAGTGCAAATTGTTCGTCTGTTTCTTGGTATTCAATCACTCTTCATCCTGATCATCCGAAAGCCGAGGCTATTCCGTATCGACAGGTTCACAGTGGATTGAATAGGGGCAGCTGTAACACCTCAAAATTTGCCCTCATCTCTTGGGACTAGCATTAACATATTGCATATCATTTTAGGTCATTAGGCATTGCATATTGCATATCATGTGGTTACATTGTGCCAGTCATCCTCACAGGTCTTGTTCAGAAGATGAGGAAGTCTAAGTGCAAGCCTAGGGTTTATTGACTGATCATGGCCATCTGAGGATTGGGCTGTGAATTGGGGTTTTATGATTCTCAATGGATGTTGGTCTTCATCTTGATTGCAATGATACATCATCATCATCATGGTTGGATGTCATCAGGAGATTGAAGAAGATTCCTTGAGATTAGGGTTTTGACCACTAGTCAACCCTAATCAGTTGCATTGGGCCAGTCAGGGCATGATCAGGAGATGGGGTTTATGATGGATAATATGGTTATATTGTGCTTATTGAGACTAGGGTTTCACCCTTGAGCCATTTCAGTTGAAGATTGGAGCTCAAATTGATCTATGCATTGCCAAATTCATCTGTCAGATGAAAAAGTCAACTGTGGTCAACTGTACATGATCTGATGGATGTGGAGGTGAAAACAAGTTGAAGACACTTCATTCATGTTGGAACAAGTGTTATTTGACATCTCAAAACTTAAAAATGAAGAAAATCAAGTCAGGACAAAAACTGCCAAGAATAGAAAGGGACTTGTAATTGAAGTTTCCAAAAATGGAAAGTTTTTGACCTCAAGGCCACGTGTCCAAGGAAGCTTCAAATGAAAAATTGTTCAACATGAAAGTTGTAGATCTTGTTCTCACCTTTCCAAAAAGTCCAAGAACTTGAAAATCCAATGTATGGTTTGAAAATTAGGGCTCAGTGAAATTCAAAAATGACCTGTAATCAGGAGGCCATAACTTCCACATGGTTTGTCCAAATTGCAAGTTCTTTATATGCACAAACTCCATTTGACATGTACTTTCATGGTGCATAATTGGATTTTTCCAAAAGTGGTCAATGCAAAAGGTCAATTTTCAACTGGACAGTTAAATTGGACCAAGGGAAAAATTGTCCAACTTTCAAAATAATTGGAATTTTTGAGTGGGGATTTTTGCTACACCTCATGAATGACATTTAAAATGTGTTGGAATAATCATTTCATGGCAAAGGCTTGTGGTTTGGAATTTGGCTTGAAAATGGAAATGGTTAAAATTGGATATTTTGCTACCACATAGTGAAATTGAGAAATAAGCATCCAATGAGAGTGAGGCAAGTGGCAATGGATTACACATGATATTTAGAGTTTGCATGAGCTGTCAACAGGTGTCATTGAGCTGGCATAGTAAAATTCCATTTTTGCCCTTTCTTGCAAATAACCATTTTCACTTACAATGCCAATTTGGTTAACAAGGTGATTAATCATGGATTAAGAGCAGCATATAAAAGCTTAATCATCTTCTAAACACAAGAGAATCATCATTTCACCAAAATTCAGATCTAAAACTCTCCAATTCTCTCACATTTTCTCAAGAACTCAAGAACTTCAATTTCACCAAACTTCATCATTCTTCAACCAAACCTTGAAATTCCTTTTGCATTCATCTTGTATCATCACATGCTTGATCTGTTTTTGCTCTTTATCATCAATCAAGCACTGGTTCATGACTGTTCAACATCACATCATCCATGGCAAATCCGAACTGTGGACACTAGGAGCAAAGGAAATTGAAGTTAGCACCTCTAATCACCTTCCCTATACCTCTAGTGCATCTGTTTGAAGGAATCAAGCGCCAAGGCCACGCGAATCATTGCTGCCATTTCCAGGTTGGTGTAATTTCGATTTTCACCAAATGCTTCATGCTTATGTGCGTTTGAAAGTGCTTCTCACGTAGAACATGGATATGCTTGTGGTTTATGAAATGGATGACTGTGTAGGGAGAAATCTAGGATTGAAATTTTGTGCCAAAACCCTAAGTGATTAGATTCGTTTGATTTAGGAATGGTTAGGCAAGATAGAGTTCATATTTGTAATCCTCATGCTTGGACGGTTCGAACGGTTACCTACTTGTTGATTTTGGTGAGGTTTTGAAAATTACGTGTTCTTGATGTTGCTGGTAATTTCTGAGTTGGAGATGATGATGAAACGTTGTTTGATCCACAAAACCATTTGAAAGTTTAAAAAACGTGTTTCCCTCCCGCGCCACAATATAATTACCAGAATGCCATTATGTATTTCAATTTAATTTAATTAATTGTCAAAAATTACCATGACCTTAAAAAATGCATAAAAAATAGTAGAAAATTCAGAAAAATATGGAGATTTTTTCTATGACTTCCTTGTTGACTTTAGGACTTTTTTGACCTATTGGTCAAAGTTGTGCTTGGTAGAAATTCCATTTGACTTAGACTTGTTTCACATGTATCCATTTTTGATACCTTGTACCATTTTGATTGTGAAATGCACATGCTTATAAATAAATTCTTGAAACTTTTTGTGATGATTGTTGACTGGATGCTGTTTATTTCCATGTAAATTTCATGAGTTTTTGATACCTGGCCATGGAGTTATGAATTTTAGAACTTAGGTGTGACAATTTGTGTCACACCTCTTTATGTCAATTTGCTGGATTTTTTGAGGGGCCTAGATTTGTTAGAATGAAGTGAAATTTTGCATGATGCTTAGTTGACATGTTAGGAAGCTATGAGAATTTTTGTGGAATTTTACATTGCATTTTCAATTTGATCATGATTTTTCATCTCTGTTGGTCACAATTGCAAGCTTGTATGATACATGTTGGTAGATTGAATGGGAAATCTTCATGTGGTATTGTATGATCATGAAATTTGGCATGCCTGTAATAGACACATAATGTGACATCCCTGTTTTGGTCTCATCCATTTCTTTGTTGTTTTCATTGAGTTATGAATTTTTGAAGTAGAAGCATGTGTTGATGTTGTGATTTGGAGCATGAAATTGTGACTGTTTTTGTTGATTTTCATTGACATGGTTCCATTTGCCCAAATGAGCTCAAATTTGACATGGTAGACCTTGAATATCCCCTGTTTAGGTGTGATTAATTTGAGAATTTTTAGATTTGTTTTGACGTGGATTTGAATGCAATAGTTCTGTTTGTATGTTTGATGTTTCATTTGAGCCAATTTGCCTTATTTTGTGCATAGCATGAGCATGATGAATGATATAAACATGAGACCAATGGTGTTTGCTCTTGTTTGACATTAATTTGAGTTTGGTTGGTGAATACCTTGCTGTTTAGGAATTTTTCTTGCCTTTGGACCCTAGGCTTGGCCTAGTGGTCTAGTTGCTAATATTTGATTGATTTTTCAGGATCAAAAGCACAATGCACATGGAGAATGAATCAAGTTAAATGCAATTGATGTTGTTGATGTTTGTACACTAACATAACATTGTTTTGTAGGTGGTGAAGCTTGGGCTTAAGCTTTGAGCTTGCTTTGTTGTGTATTGAGTTGTATAGACTGATTGATTGAACTTGTTGTTTATGGCTTGTCTGTCTGATTACTAACTGTGTTTGATTGTTTCCAGGTACCTTTAGTTGCTCAGTTCCTTGTGAACTTTTGCTTTGCTTTGCTTAAGCAACTTGCATAGAGGTATAACCTTCTTACTTCATGTAGTCTGGAGACCCGGCTGTTACCGGGCCGGGCAAATTGTCTGAAGTCCTCCTTAAGAGGCGATGATTGTGATTGTTTAATTTTGGGCCTAAGCAGGTAAAGTCCTTAATCAAGGCAATTGGTGGAAGGTAGGGATAAGCAATCTATCCCCCACTATTCAGTGGAGTCTTCTCCTTGCTCCCATTACATGGTTGTAGCATTGAGATCCTAGCCCAAGATCTTGTGCAGTGCACATTGTGTCAGAGTCTCTGAGTATAGAAGGGTTCCCCCATTCTGGACCCATGCTCATTTGTCAGAAGCTCTCCCTGGTTAGGGATAAGAGCTGTGAGGTCTGATCCTCACTTCACCTCTCATCTGCTTCACCTTAGCCTCGTAATGGCAAGGTTAAGAGCAAACCCAGCCCGTACAGACGACTCGCTTCGGCAGTCAAACCTATTGTGTGAGCCCCTTGTTTGGTTATAGTGCGTGCTGTGTGGATATCTGTTTGAGATGCTTGTTCTCATTTGATGTATGCTTGAATTATTTTGTATGCTTGTGTGCTGGCTTCTTTCCTGGATAGGAATAGTTTGCTTATGCAAGTAGGATAGAAAACCGAACTTAGGGTAAACGATGCATGACAACATTAGGCTCGAGTCTCAGCTCCCTAGTCGTGTGTCTTTCCCCGGTTTCTGGTTAGCAATTTAGTCCCTTTCAGGGGAACTACATCGCCCTGATCCTCGTGCCAGACGAGGTATGTAGGCAGGTGGTCGTGCGAGACCACTCCGGGCACCCTTTTCTTTTTTGCGTGTGTTTTGTTTGGCAGCTATCAGGCTCGAGTTCCCGACTCCCTGTTAGTCTGTGTATGCCTGGCTTGCTTGATGACTTGTAGGCTCGAGTTCCCGACTCCCTACTAGTTTGCATGTTCTTCCTTTCCCTTTCAGGGGAACTACATCGCCCTGATCCTCGTTCCAGACGAGGTATGTAGGCAGGTGGTCGTGCGAGACCACTCCGGGCAACCTTTTTCTTTTTGCGTGCGTTTACTTGTTATCTGACTGTGTGTTTGGGTTCGGATGCTGACATAAGCCCAGTGATTGGCAGTCGGGCTCCACGTTTGCCCTTTTGTGCGTGTTTTGGTTCGGATGCCGACGTAATTCCATCCAGTGGTTGTCGGGCTCCATGTTTGCCACCCTTGTGTGTTTGTGCGTTTTGTGTTGTTTGGCGTGCGTAGGCCGAACTACAGTGGCTCTGATTCTTGTTCCAGACAAGATATGTAGGCATAAGGTGCGATACCTTATCGAGCTCGTTCCTCCTAACCCCACCTGTGTTCCCCGTGTGTGTGTGTGATGTTTAGCAACCTTTTCTTTATTCTAGGACGTGGATCCCGTCGAGTACGACGGACGTGAGGGGTGCTAATACCTTCCCCTTGCGTAACCGACTCCCTTACCCTGTCTCTTTGGTCGCGAGACCATGTTCTTTCCAGGTTTCTCTGAGCGTTTCCTTTCCCTATCTTGGGATAAATAACGCGCAGTGGTGGCTCTGTGTGTTTTTGTTTTTGAGTCTCGCCGGTTGATTTTTCGCAGGATGCGACAGCTGGCGACTCTGCTGGGGAACATAACAGATGTAGACCTATGCTGGTCCATCGTCCCTAAGCGAGTCCTTCCTAGCGTTCTAGGATAGTTTAGGTTGCTTGTGTTGTTGTATCTATTGCATTTATTATTCTAACCAGTGTATATGTATTTGCATTAAATATTTGCATGCATCATTCTATCATTTTGTTGTCGTCCTCTGTGCAGGTGGTTCCTCTGTTTGGGGTGGGTGTTCTGAGTGGGGCTAAAACCCAGGCCCGAGTATACACCTAGGATTAGCGTGGTCTCGCGTCGCTCACATGTCGGTTGGGCATGATGTTGCGACGTGACATACCACAAGCCGGACGAGGTTCATCTGAGAAATGCTCTTCCAGTGGGATTTTCCACTTTGGTTGGGTTATCTCTTTTGAGCCGTTGACTCTGGTGACCGATCATTTCCCGGATCTTTGGTTTAGACGATCTCAGGAGAGCTACAATGGCACACCCGAAAGGGCAAACCCATTGAGTATCTCTGCCCGATTGTCGAGACTATTGTCCGCCTTAGGATGACCTGTTTAGAATTTACCTGTGAGGGGAGGGTGATTCTTTCAGATGCATGTTCAGATGGTGACTCAGTTGGTGACTTTTGTTCCGTGGGTCTTATTTATAAGTCGGATTTATGGTCATTTATTGCCGAGACGCCGGAGTGCTGTCCGTGATTTATCAGTGGGGATCCGTTTATTTCAGGATTCCCCGGGCCAAGATTTATCAGTGGGGATCCGTTTATTTCAGGATTCCCCGGGCCGAGTTATTTATCAGTGGGGATCCGTTTATTTCAGGATTCCCCTGGCCGATTCAGATGATGATGGGTATCTGCTCAGAGATTGGTGATGGTGATGATGATGATGTATCTGTCTTCCGTTTATTTCGGAACCCTTGAGTCGGACTTATGGTTAATCAGTACCTCAGATGGTTGTGATCGGTTCAGAGATCAGGGCTGTGATTCAGAGCAACAGATGACCGGAGGACTTGGAGGATGGCCCAGTGCATTGCATACATCTGCATCATTCTCATTTTGCATTCATCTGCACCAAACTCACGTCTAGCCATATGGGGAGTATTATAGATTGAGAATCTGGTTGAGAGGCATCTTGAATTTCAGAATGTGGATGTCAAAACGTTATCTGTCTCGATGAAACCAGGATCGAAAGACAGAAGCTTCCTCGTATGGATAGACGTTGCATTCATGCATATTAACCTGTTTGCTGTTTTGCAGGAATCATTGCTCGTGCTCGTAGAGTTGTACCCTTGCACTCGACACGCCCTCACAGATACTTCACCAGGCGCAATACTCCTAGACTCATGGATCTTCCCAACGCTGACATCCTCGAACTGAAAGAGAAGATGGGAGAGCTGATCAATGTCATGCAAGAGTTCGCCTTGGGGCAGAAAGTAATTGCCGAAAAGGTGGGGAGGATTGAAGACTGGCTGAAGATGGGGAACATGCAAGGGAACGCTTCGTCGTCTGGACCGAAGAAATCTTTTGGTAATGACCAGCACAAGGATGAGGGTGAACCGAGTGCTGTGTATGCCCAGGGAGGACACGGTAGGGATCGTTACTACCAGCACACTGCTGTTGTAACCATCCCTGCTGGTAATCAGTCAGTACGACAGCAACGTCAACCACCTCAACAGAGAGCCGGGTATCAGGTGAGGGGAAAAGGGGTTGATCGCCATTTTGACAAGCCGCCCGTGACATATGATGTTCTGTTTAAAAAGTTGATGGATTTTGGGTTGGTTCAGTCGAGGGCGATGGTTCCGATGAGATCAGATCAGAAGCCTCCTAATTATGATGAGAACGCCCAGTGTGAATTTCATTCTGGAACACTGGGGCATAACATTGAGGGCTGTAGAGCATTCAAGAATGTTGTTCAGGATCCGGTAGACTCTCAGGCTATCAGTTTTGCGCCATCACCGAATGTTAATGCTAATCCCATGCCGGCGCATGGTCAGGTGATGAGGGGTGCAATTGCTGAAGATTCAGATCACGCCTATACGGTGGGGGGAGAGACTAACAGTGACTGGGGGACTGATCAATGGATAAGATCGTGCGTACCAGGAAGCTGGAAGGCTTAAAAAGGGATCAACACTGTCACTCGTCCGGAAGAGTAATGATTTCTGTTTTGATTTTATCTGCATGAAAGCCATACGTGTTTCCCGACACGCAATGGTCCATGGTAAGGGCCACCTCATGTTCATAAATTTGCATTTTCTGCATCATTAATAAAAGGATGTTTTTCAGTTAAAAAGCGGTGTTCCCTGTTTTTCATTTATTTTTGCAATTTAAAAACAAAATAAAAATGGCAATGTTTATTTTCATTTTTCTTTTTTTGATTTGTCTCGTCCCAAAATTCAAAAGTAATTCTCCGGATCTCGTTGATAACAATTTGGTTACCCCTCATATGACTTCGACAAACCGATCTATCATGCCGAAGAAAAAGGCGAAGAAGATTGTGATCTGCTGGAATTAGCCAGGTTGTCAAAACAAGAGGAGAAGGTGATTCAGCCGCATGCAGAGCGGATTGAGGTTGTTATTCCAAGCACCGCCGAGGTCAGGAAGGAAATGGAAAATGAGGCCGCTTCAGAGGCGAGTCGAGAGCAGAATGGTAGTCCGGTTGAAGGGACATGTGGATACCTTCGCCTGGTCGTGTCAGGGTACGCCAGGGTCGGATACCGATGTCGTTGTACACAAGCTACCATGAAGAGAAGACCGTCCTCTAAAGAAGCAAAACGCCAGTGCCTGTATCAGAGAGCCATGGTGACTTTGTTTCATGATATGATTTATCATGAAATCGAATGCTATGACATGATAGCAAAGTCCCAGACAGAAGAGGGGCATCTGGTTGAGATAATTCAAACTGAGGTTGAATTCAGATAAGTGCACTATCAGAGTGTGGGTCCGGTAAGATGTTGGGGTTCATCATAATTGTAAGAGAGGAATCGAGGTTCATCCTGCAAAAAAAAAAAGAAAAAAAGAAAAAAAGAAAAAAAAAAAAAAAACGCCTGGACCGAGGAAAAGAAAAGAGAGGTTCGTGGTTTCCTAGATGGATTGAACTACCTGTCATGGTTCACATCTCATCTAACAGCCACGTGTGAACCTATATTTAAGCCATTGAAAAAATTTAAACGGTCAGGTGAAATAATGATTGCCAAGGGGCATGGAAAAAATAAAAGAATAAGTTGCAGGAACCTCTGATTCCGGTGTCCCCTATGGAAAGCAATTGTTAATCTAGTACTTGACAGCCTTCGAGGGGTCTGCGAGGTGAATTGGGGAAGCATGACTAGTCTTGTCGAAAAGAGCATGCAATTTACCTAAGCAAAAAGTTTACCGACTGTGAAACAGTACATTCACTGCTCGGGAAAACTTGATGTACTTTGGCATAGGCTGCTCGCCGACTGAGACAGTATATGCTGGTTCATATCACTTTGTGAATTTCGAGATGGATCCAATCAAGTACATGTTTGAAAAGCCAGTATTGACCGGACGGGTTCTCAGAAAGCAATCAAGGAGTGTATTGTCTGATTACATTGCCTAGCAACCCATTGGAGGTTATCAACCGATGAAGTTTGAGTTCCCCGATGAGGACATCTCGAGGTACTCAAATCGAAAGATTGAGAGTGACCGATCCCGGAGAAGGGGCCGGACCCCAAATCCGAACGGAGTCTGATGTCTGATGGGGAGGTTAAGGAGAATAAGATTTTGTTGCCCGGATAACGTTTGAATACACCAACGACGGTGTGATTGAGTAGGAAACTGGTATCCTGGGTATTGATCTTCGGTGTGTCTACTGGGGCAACTCCTTTCTCATTGGTATATGGAATGGAGGCAGTATTACCTGTTGAGGTTCAGATTCCCTCTTTGAGAGTCCGGATGGACGTGAAGTTGCAAGAGGCTGAATGGGTAAGGACCCGGTATGAAGAGTTGAGCCTGATAGAGGAAAAGAGGCTGGCAGCCATCTGTCATGGGCAGTTGTACCAGCAAAGGATGAAGCGTGCTTTTGACAGAAAGGTACGACCTCGGGTATATCACGTAGGTGATATGGTGCTGAAAAGGATCCTTCCTCCTCAAAACGATCGAAGGGGCAAATGGACACCGAATTATGAAGGTCCGTTCGTGGTCAAGAAGGTTTTCTCTGGCAGAGCCTTGTGGTTGACGACCATGGATGGTGAAGATTTTCCATCCCCTGTGAATGCGGACGCAGTTAAAAAATACTTCGCATAATTGACCCGCTGGACGAAAAGAACAAAATAGTCCAGGCAAAAATGGGCATCCCGGCGAACCAAAAACAGAAGAAAGGTTCGGGCAAAAATTAGGGATAAAATGAAAGATTGTACACCCGGCAAGTCGAAAACCCGAAAAGGCGACTTGGGCAAAAAAGGGTATCCCGGTGGACTGAAGACCCGAAAGGGCGGTCCAGGCAAAAGAGGGATTGAAACGAACAACTGCGTCTAGTATGATCGTTTGCGCTTTGGTTGAAGCATCATGGATAATACCCGGTGGGGATCAATCAGAAACGTCTTGTTCAGAAGGCAGAAAGCATGGAGAGTCTGAGGACATATGGGGTGTAACCGAGTTGGAACTCGATGAGATCACGGGTTTCACATTGCCATTAGGATAGATTTTTCCTTTTGAGCGCAATTACCTCTTTTCAGGAATTGCTTCCTTTGTATTGCTCATTTGAGCCATACTTTTTCCAATCAATAAAATGCATGTTCAGTCAAAAAAAATTTGTTTTTGTTTTTCATTACCGCTTTGATTGCAAAAACATCCAGATATTTTTGATAAAGAATTTTGCATTTTTAGACATACAGGTCCCTTCCGATGCATGTTTATAAGATTGAGAGCTTGAAATCTTATTTGGAAGGTTGAGTGACCCAAGTGTGGAAATCTTGACACGCCTGGGGCACGGTTTTATCTGACGATTTATTTTGCAGGAACTGTTAGATATTTTCACTCACTTGCAGGTTGTGATGTGGAGGCTTTGTAGCAAATCCCCAGAGAGTTCGCTCAGGAACGAATGAATGAAAGAATGGCGGAGACGTTGAGGCGTACGACGATCCTTGATGTTAATCAAGAAGACTTTTCAAAATCGGAAGATTGGAAAGTCTGTGGAAAATCCCCGCAGAGTCTGATCAGGGGCAAAGCAAGTTAGAGAACGGTAGAGGACGACGAGAGACGTCCGACGACCCTTGAAATTAATCAAGAAGACTCTTCAAAGTCGGAAAATTGAAATTTCTGTATAACTCCCAGGGGTACGCTCTCTCGTCGAGCACGGAGCGACTTGGAATAAAAGATGATGGAGCAGAAAAGGTCCAGACGAGTCTGGAGTTCTCAAAAGTGGGAAGTCGATACGAGATTGGGAGGTGGATACCGTGGTTCGACGAGTCGACGGGTGTTCTGTACCAACTTTTCTCATTTCCTCAGCTAGGTCCCCAAGCAGAGTTATAGGACTGGCTCCCCAGCAGATCCAAGGTTTGTGGACTTCCCCGGCCGAGTCAGGATGGTTATCCAGGCAGGTTCATAACGAGGTTTCCTCAGCAGCCAGGCCAGAAGGTTGCTATCCCCGAGTGGAGCGGGTTTCAATGAAATATATCTCCAGCAGTGTTCATCCTACCAGTGGATTGAACAAAGTCCCGTAGCGGACGGATTTTTGCATCACCAGCTGAGTTGATTCTACCTATGGGTTGCGCGGGCTGTCCCCAGCGGAGTAGTATTCGTTTCCCTAGCAGGGTCAAGATGGTTATCCCCAGCCGGTGGTAGAGTGATGCATCCCCAGTTGAGTCGGGAGATTGCTGTTTTCCCCAGCGGAGTATCTGTGAGCATTTCCTCAGTAAAGTCAGCAGGTATCTGTGAGGGTTTCCCGAAGCAGAGTTGGGATTGATATCCCCAGCAAGTCAAAAAACTATTGTATCCCCACAGGGTGTTGGTGGTGCTTATCCCCGCAGTTTCTCGAGTGGATTGGATGCAAAGGAGGTTCTTTCCCCAGCAAGAGATGCTTATTCCCAGCAGCAGTGCTTATTCCCCGGCAGGGTGGAGATTGGAGTAATGACGAGTTCCTCAACGGAGTGTCTCGTGCTCCCCAGCAGAACCCCTTGAGGGGGACGTTTTTATGCATTCATCATGTAGCGTAAGCATAGCATATTGCATAGAAAAATAAATCGCGTAGCATTTCCATAATTATGGAGCATTACGCAGAAAAAGATCATGCATCATTGTTGCAAGCATAGAGCTAGTCTCAAGCCGTGGTTACCGTTTGAGAAGTGGTTGTGTCAGACAGTGAAGGTGTTACTCCGAAGAGTTTAGCCTCATGATTGGATCAGAGATGTACCTCAGTAGTGCGATACTGGAGGAAGCTTTTCCGTCGGGCCGAGATGGGAATGAAGATTGGAGAATGTTACGCGATCAGCGCGATTCGAGCTGTGGTTACCGCTTGAGGATTGGTTTTGCCGGACAATGAAGACGATACTCCGAGGAGTTCAGCATTGTGAGTTTGGAACAACAGTATTTCCCAGTCATTGTTTAGTGTCTGGTCGAGCTTGATTGGTGTCCTGTAAAACATCATCGTTCGATGTTCAGTAAACGTCGAGTATTTCCCAGTCATCAGTAAGTGCCTGGTCGAGCTTTCTTTGGTGTCCTGTAAACATCATCATTCGATGTCCAGTAAAACGTCGAGTTACTTCCCAGTCATTGTTTAATGTCTGGTCGGTCATTGTTTGATGTCCTGTCAACATCATTGTTTGATGTCCTGTAAAACATCCTTGTTTGATGTCCTGTCAACATCCTTGTTTGATGTCCTGTAAACATCCTTGTTTGATGTCCTGTCAACATCCTTGTTTGATGTCCTGTCAACATCATTGTTTGATGTCCTGTCAACATCATTGTTTGATGTCTTGTAAACATCATTGTTCGATGTCCTGTCAACATCATTGTTTGATGTCTTGTAAACATCATTGTTCGATGTCCTGTCAACATCATTGTTTGATGTCCTGTCAACATCATTGTTTGATGTCCTGTCAACATCATTGTTTGATGTCCTGTCAACATCATTGTTCGATGTCCTGTCAACATCATTGTTCGATGTCCTGTAAACATCATTGTTCGATGTCCTGTCAACATCATTGTTCGATGTCCAGTAAACGTCGAGTTTCTTCCCAGTCATCAGTCAGTGTCTGGTTGAAAGTGTTACTCTGAGGAGTGTGGTACCATGACGTCAGATCAGCAGTGTTCCCCAGTAGTGCGATATTGGAGGAAATGTTTCCGTCGGACAGAGATGGAAATGATATCAGAAGACGTTACGCGATCAGCGCGATTCCGGGGTTCAAGTGGAGAAAAGGAAATGTGGATACATTTTCTGGAGATCGGGGTTCAAATGGAGATAGAGTTGAAGATTATATCCAGGATGAGGTCCTTGGGATTATCTTCTGTTCATGTGTCACCTTAGACTTTGGCGGATGCCAGTGGAGGTCGTTACGGGTGTCTTCGGAAGAAGAGATGCACATGTTACCTTCCTTTTGTGAAGGTGTACCCTCTGATATGTCGCCCTCAGAGTGGTGTTTGGTGTTATTTCCGGCGTTGCCAGCGGAATTATCACGAGAGATTGGAGAACGGGGTTCAAATGGAGAAAAGAAATGTTGAGGCATGTTCTGGGGTTCAAATGGAGAAAGGGAGATGTTGCGGCATTTTCTGGAGAACGGGGTTCATATTGGCGATCGCGAGTCATCGTCAGGCGACTGGGGTCCAAATCGGAGAATGGGGTCCATTTATTTTGGCAAACAGGAGAGCGGGGTTCAAATGCAGAGATCCGAGGATCGTTTGCGCAGAGAAAAATTTCGGGGTTCAAGAAAATGAAAAAATAGAGAAAACCTTGGGGTTCAAGAAAAGCAGAAAAAGAAAATAATAATCCCGAGCGGATGAGTGGTGTTTAGGCCATGGTTATCCCTGTGTTACCATTTATTTTGGTACCCAGGTCGACGTTTTTCGAGTTTGTTTCTTCGCCGATGCTGACAGGCGTTGTTAATTATATCCCGATCAGAGTGCAAATTGTTCGTCTGTTTCTTGGTATTCAATCACTCTTCATCCTGATCATCCGAAAGCCGAGGCTATTTCGTATCGACAGGTTCACAGTGGATTGAATAGGGGCAGCTGTAACACCTCAAAATTTGCCCTCATCTCTTGGGACTAGCATTAACATATTGCATATCATTTTAGGTCATTAGGCATTGCATATTGCATATCATGTGGTTACATTGTGCCAGTCATCCTCACAGGTCTTGTTCAGAAGATGAGGAAGTCTAAGTGCAAGCCTAGGGTTTATTGACTGATCATGGCCATCTGAGGATTGGGCTGTGAATTGGGGTTTTATGATTCTCAATGGATGTTGGTCTTCATCTTGATTGCAATGATACATCATCATCATCATGGTTGGATGTCATCAGGAGATTGAAGAAGATTCCTTGAGATTAGGGTTTTGACCACTGGTCAACCCTAATCAGTTGCATTGGGCCAGTCAGGGCATGATCAGGAGATGGGGTTTATGATGGATAATATGGTTATATTGTGCTTATTGAGACTAGGGTTTCACCCTTGAGCCATTTCAGTTGAAGATTGGAGCTCAAATTGATCTATGCATTGCCAAATTCATCTGTCAGATGAAAAAGTCAACTGTGGTCAACTGTACATGATCTGATGGATGTGGAGGTGAAAACAAGTTGAAGACACTTCATTCATGTTGGAACAAGTGTTATTTGACATCTCAAAACTTAAAAATGAAGAAAATCAAGTCAGGACAAAAACTGCCAAGAATAGAAAGGGACTTGTAATTGAAGTTTCCAAAAATGGAAAGTTTTTGACCTCAAGGCCACGTGTCCAAGGAAGCTTCAAATGAAAAATTGTTCAACATGAAAGTTGTAGATCTTGTTCTCACCTTTCCAAAAAGTCCAAGAACTGGAAAATCCAATGTATGGTTTGAAAATTAAGGCTCAGTGAAATTCAAAAATGACCTGTAATCAGGAGGCCATAACTTCCACATGGTTTGTCCAAATTGCAAGTTCTTTATATGCACAAACTCCATTTGACATGTACTTTCATGGTGCATAATTGGATTTTTCCAAAAGTGGTCAATGCAAAAGGTCAATTTTCAACTGGACAGTTAAATTGGACCAAGGGCAAAATTGTCCAACTTTCAAAATAATTGGAATTTTTGAGTGGGGATTTTTGCTACACCTCATGAATGACATTTAAAATGTGTTGGAATAATCATTTCATGGCAAAGGCTTGTGGTTTGGAATTTGGCTTGAAAATGGAAATGGTTAAAATTGGATATTTTGCTACCACATAGTGAAATTGAGAAATAAGCATCCAATGAGAGTGAGGCAAGTGGCAATGGATTACACATGATATTTAGAGTTTGCATGAGCTGTCAACAGGTGTCATTGAGCTGGCATAGTAAAATTCCATTTTTGCCCTTTCTTGCAAATAACCATTTTCACTTACAATGCCAATTTGGTTAACAAGGTGATTAATCATGGATTAAGAGCAGCATATAAAAGCTTAATCATCTTCTAAACACAAGAGAATCATCATTTCACCAAAATTCAGATCTAAAACTCTCCAATTCTCTCACATTTTCTCAAGAACTCAAGAACTTCAATTTCACCAAACTTCATCATTCTTCAACCAAACCTTGAAATTCCTTTTGCATTCATCTTGTATCATCACATGCTTGATCTGTTTTTGCTCTTTATCATCAATCAAGCACTGGTTCATGACTGTTCAACATCACATCATCCATGGCAAATCCGAACTGTGGACACTAGGAGCAAAGGAAATTGAAGTTAGCACCTCTAATCACCTTCCCTATACCTCTAGTGCATCTGTTTGAAGGAATCAAGCGCCAAGGCCACGCGAATCATTGCTGCCATTTCCAGGTTGGTGTAATTTCGATTTTCACCAAATGCTTCATGCTTATGTGCGTTTGAAAGTGCTTCTCACGTAGAACATGGATATGCTTGTGGTTTATGAAATGGATGACTGTGTAGGGAGAAATCTAGGATTGAAATTTTGTGCCAAAACCCTAAGTGATTAGATTCGTTTGATTTAGGAATGGTTAGGCAAGATAGAGTTCATATTTGTAATCCTCATGCTTGGACGGTTCGAACGGTTACCTACTTGTTGATTTTGGTGAGGTTTTGAAAATTACGTGTTCTTGATGTTGCTGGTAATTTCTGAGTTGGAGATGATGATGAAACGTTGTTTGATCCACAAAACCATTTGAAAGTTTAAAAAACGTGTTTCCCTCCCGCGCCACAATATAATTACCAGAATGCCATTATGTATTTCAATTTAATTTAATTAATTGTCAAAAATTACCATGACCTTAAAAAATGCATAAAAAATAGTAGAAAATTCAGAAAAATATGGAGATTTTTTCTATGACTTCCTTGTTGACTTTAGGACTTTTTTGACCTATTGGTCAAAGTTGTGCTTGGTAGAAATTCCATTTGACTTAGACTTGTTTCACATGTATCCATTTTTGATACCTTGTACCATTTTGATTGTGAAATGCACATGCTTATAAATAAATTCTTGAAACTTTTTGTGATGATTGTTGACTGGATGCTGTTTATTTCCATGTAAATTTCATGAGTTTTTGATACCTGGCCATGGAGTTATGAATTTTAGAACTTAGGTGTGACAATTTGTGTCACACCTCTTTATGTCAATTTGCTGGATTTTTTGAGGGGCCTAGATTTGTTAGAATGAAGTGAAATTTTGCATGATGCTTAGTTGACATGTTAGGAAGCTATGAGAATTTTTGTGGAATTTTACATTGCATTTTCAATTTGATCATGATTTTTCATCTCTGTTGGTCACAATTGCAAGCTTGTATGATACATGTTGGTAGATTGAATGGGAAATCTTCATGTGGTATTGTATGATCATGAAATTTGGCATGCCTGTAATAGACACATAATGTGACATCCCTGTTTTGGTCTCATCCATTTCTTTGTTGTTTTCATTGAGTTATGAATTTTTGAAGTAGAAGCATGTGTTGATGTTGTGATTTGGAGCATGAAATTGTGACTGTTTTTGTTGATTTTCATTGACATGGTTCCATTTGCCCAAATGAGCTCAAATTTGACATGGTAGACCTTGAATATCCCCTGTTTAGGTGTGATTAATTTGAGAATTTTTAGATTTGTTTTGACGTGGATTTGAATGCAATAGTTCTGTTTGTATGTTTGATGTTTCATTTGAGCCAATTTGCCTTATTTTGTGCATAGCATGAGCATGATGAATGATATAAACATGAGACCAATGGTGTTTGCTCTTGTTTGACATTAATTTGAGTTTGGTTGGTGAATACCTTGCTGTTTAGGAATTTTTCTTGCCTTTGGACCCTAGGCTTGGCCTAGTGGTCTAGTTGCTAATATTTGATTGATTTTTCAGGATCAAAAGCACAATGCACATGGAGAATGAATCAAGTTAAATGCAATTGATGTTGTTGATGTTTGTACACTAACATAACATTGTTTTGTAGGTGGTGAAGCTTGGGCTTAAGCTTTGAGCTTGCTTTGTTGTGTATTGAGTTGTATAGACTGATTGATTGAACTTGTTGTTTATGGCTTGTCTGTCTGATTACTAACTGTGTTTGATTGTTTCCAGGTACCTTTAGTTGCTCAGTTCCTTGTGAACTTTTGCTTTGCTTTGCTTAAGCAACTTGCATAGAGGTATAACCTTCTTACTTCATGTAGTCTGGAGACCCGGCTGTTACCGGGCCGGGCAAATTGTCTGAAGTCCTCCTTAAGAGGCGATGATTGTGATTGTTTAATTTTGTGCCTAAGCAGGTAAAGTCCTTAATCAAGGCAATTGGTGGAAGGTAGGGATAAGCAATCTATCCCCCACTATTCAGTGGAGTCTTCTCCTTGCTCCCATTACATGGTTGTAGCATTGAGATCCTAGCCCAAGATCTTGTGCAGTGCACATTGTGTCAGAGTCTCTGAGTATAGAAGGGTTCCCCCATTCTGGACCCATGCTCATTTGTCAGAAGCTCTCCCTGGTTAGGGATAAGAGCTGTGAGGTCTGATCCTCACTTCACCTCTCATCTGCTTCACCTTAGCCTCGTAATGGCAAGGTTAAGAGCAAACCCAGCCCGTACAGACGACTCGCTTCGGCAGTCAAACCTATTGTGTGAGCCCCTTGTTTGGTTATAGTGCGTGCTGTGTGGATATCTGTTTGAGATGCTTGTTCTCATTTGATGTATGCTTGAATTATTTTGTATGCTTGTGTGCTGGCTTCTTTCCTGGATAGGAATAGTTTGCTTATGCAAGTAGGATAGAAAACCGAACTTAGGGTAAACGATGCATGACAACATTAGGCTCGAGTCTCAGCTCCCTAGTCGTGTGTCTTTCCCCGGTTTCTGGTTAGCAATTTAGTCCCTTTCAGGGGAACTACATCGCCCTGATCCTCGTGCCAGACGAGGTATGTAGGCAGGTGGTCGTGCGAGACCACTCCGGGCACCCTTTTCTTTTTTGCGTGTGTTTTGTTTGGCAGCTATCAGGCTCGAGTTCCCGACTCCCTGTTAGTCTGTGTATGCCTGGCTTGCTTGATGACTTGTAGGCTCGAGTTCCCGACTCCCTACTAGTTTGCATGTTCTTCCTTTCCCTTTCAGGGGAACTACATCGCCCTGATCCTCGTTCCAGACGAGGTATGTAGGCAGGTGGTCGTGCGAGACCACTCCGGGCAACCTTTTTCTTTTTGCGTGCGTTTACTTGTTATCTGACTGTGTGTTTGGGTTCGGATGCTGACATAAGCCCAGTGATTGGCAGTCGGGCTCCACGTTTGCCCTTTTGTGCGTGTTTTGGTTCGGATGCCGACGTAATTCCATCCAGTGGTTGTCGGGCTCCATGTTTGCCACCCTTGTGTGTTTGTGCGTTTTGTGTTGTTTGGCGTGCGTAGGCCGAACTACAGTGGCTCTGATTCTTGTTCCAGACAAGATATGTAGGCATAAGGTGCGATACCTTATCGAGCTCGTTCCTCCTAACCCCACCTGTGTTCCCCGTGTGTGTGTGTGATGTTTAGCAACCTTTTCTTTATTCTAGGACGTGGATCCCGTCGAGTACGACGGACGTGAGGGGTGCTAATACCTTCCCCTTGCGTAACCGACTCCCTTACCCTGTCTCTTTGGTCGCGAGACCATGTTCTTTCCAGGTTTCTCTGAGCGTTTCCTTTCCCTATCTTGGGATAAATAACGCGCAGTGGCGGCTCTGTGTGTGTTTTATTTTCGAGCTTCGCCGGTTGATTTTTCGCAGGATGCGACAATAACCAAAGAAAATTACCTAAGAAATACAATGTTAATAAAAATTTATGTTCTCTTGTTTTTACTATTTTATTTTGGCTTACTGGAGAGTACTTCTGGTACTCCTAACTTGTTTTGTTAGTTGATGTAATGTGATTATTTATCTTAATTTATCATCTTTGCTATAAAATAAATACATACATAAAGTTAAATAATGCATCCATTTAAATTTTTTAATATAAATAACCTTAATACACATTTAAGCAATTTATTTGTAACAATCATTCCTTACATATTTAAGCGAGTTATTCGTATTTATCATTCCTTAATACATGTGAAGCCAATACATGTGATAATATAACTAGAAGGTAGATCTTTAGACTTAACATAATATATAAAATTGTCACTTTCAGGATGACATTGTAATAATACGCCTTCGATAATGTAAGTTAAAGATTCCGATAATGTAATATAAAGTTATGATAATGCAGCTTTGAGAACGAAATTGTGATAATGCAGCTTGGAGGAGGATCTGGTGAATCCAATGCCATCCATTGGCATTGTGATAATCAGACTTAGAGTGGGATCAGATGAATTCATATCATTCTGTGGTATTGTGATTCGACTCGAAGGAGGATTAGAAAGTATTATATCTTGTATTCGCGATGATGGTCCAGTCATAGTTTTTAGCAATGGTTCAGGAATTGACGATGGAGTAGATTCCATCATTTCAGTAACATTACCCCTTTCATTAGTTTTTTATGGATTTGCTTTCTTCGTCACATTATTCCCGATAGTTATTAATTTCCAAAATATTGTAGATAAATTACTTTTATTTTTTATCCCATACATTTCATAATTTATTTAATATTTCAACTCAAAGAATCAATGTCTCTCCTACAAATTATAAGCATATCACATCATAACAATGAGGAACATTAGATTCATATAAAGTGAAGGATTCCAATGATGTGTTCAAAAATTCTTCGAGTGAAAGATTTTTGAGAGTTTCCATTAAGTCCTACTTCAAGCTTCAAGAATCATTTCTAAATTATGATCACTATGGTTTTATAGCATCCCCACTACTAAAGTTTGAAGCGAAGGATTTCAATGGTGTTCAAATATTCCTCGAGTCAAAGGTATCTGAGTGTTGCCATTAAATCATGCTTCAAGAAATATTTTTGAATTATAATCACCAAAGTTTGATAACTTGCGCACCATTTTTCTTTGTATCCCCAATGCAAGCATATCCATCACAAACTAAATAAAATACAATAAAAAAATATTTTAGTGGAAGATATAATTACAGTTCATCTCAGATCTAGAAAAGAAGAAATAAATTGTTGATACCTGAGGTATACTTATTATGGGCAACTCAAAATCAATAAATATGATGTCAAAATTCACACCAATCAACAAAAGTTGCATTACTTCTTGAGCATTGTTTGCAGGTTCTGTTCGAATGCCTGTTGATTCATTATGAATAATAATAAAACATAAGAATATATATATAGCTTTGAATATAGGAGTGAGACCCCTTTAATGCACATCCCAAAAGGAAATTAAAAGATGTAGATAAATGCAACTATAAATCAGACTTAATTAGGACATGAAACAATACACAAATTGAACTTATAATCCAACCACTTTAATATGATCAAATTTAACGTTAGTTCAATAATCCATCCACTTAAATAGGATTAAATCAAATATTAGTGCAAGAATCTAACAAATACCTAACAAACATTTATTATAACCAGTTAGAACAATCCGTCGAACACACTTAATGAAACAAAGAGAGGAGAAAAATATAATTTTTACTGACAAACATTTGACCTCAACAAAACTCCATAACAGAAAACTAAAACACCAATGACAGCAAAAATCATTAATTAAGAGAAAACTCACCTTGTTTAATCAAGGATATCACGGTCGTTGACTCTAGGAAAAAATCTCTGCCAAAAGACCAATTAAATCGCAAGGTAGAAATGTTGCTGAATGAACAGACTTCATCTTTAACAGTTAGAATGAAGCTGTATAATTTAGAACACGATTTATTACAAATTAGATTGGAAAAAATATATGGGGGAATAAGATCGGGAGAAATTGTGCAAATTATACCTATATTTAAGTCAAACTTATGATAACTTTTGTCTCCATTGATTCAAGTTGAGTTGATATTAACAATGGAAGGTATCTACGACTGTTGCATAATGGTTGAAGAGACCCGATTGAATATAAAGGTAGGGGTTGGAATTACGTAATGGGTTTATACATATAAATGGGTTATTGTGTTTTTTTCCAATAATAAAAATATTAATGTGTCTGAATATTTTAAAAAAAATTATAATAAAAATACAAGATATTGGAAGGAAGATTTTGGTAGGTGAAAAGAGTGTTAAAAGTATTTAGGGGAGGATGTGAAACTTTTGAGAAACGGAAGACTACCTTTATTATTGAGTGTTTCTAATTTTTTGCTTGATACAAACTCAAGTACATCACCTCTTTTTATACTAGTGGCATTCTTAAATCAATGACTAGAATTTTGCCACCACAAACTTAATCTAATGACTATAAATCACTCTCTAGAATAATAACTTATCATTATCTTCTAGAGAGCTCTATAAATCTCTCTAGAATAGGCTGCTAGAAGTTGGACTTACTACAACACATGTTTGGGCTTAAAATTACTAAGGCCCAAAAACTAACAAACCCAGATTCAATTTAAATATTCAACACCCCCATAAACTTGATTTTGTTACTCCAAAAAAATATCTTAACTTGATGAAGTTTCATGCTTGAAATTCTTGGTGAAGATATCAGATGCTTGGTCGCATGACCGTCTCAACCAAGATTGAGGCTTATAGTGAACTTTAAGTATTGGACCTTTATAAAATTAATTTTTTAAATATAATTAATTTAAATAAAATTTATTTTTCAGACTTTTTGAGATGCAATTTTTTTTATTAAATTATCATAATCGAGTTTTCATAAAATTTCTATTCCAATGGATAGTAAAACTAACCCATTTAATCTTGGTTAAGACATTTTGATCTTAGATTAATTTTAATTTCAAAAAAAAATGTAACTAGAACTTTCATTTGTTTTATAGCAACATCAATGAAAAATTACCCATATTTTCATATTTATAATTTTTTGTTTATTTTAATGAATTTATCTAGAGACCATTTTTGCGATATAATAAAAGCTTGATTTTTGTTGTTGTAATTTTGAGTAACCTAATTCATATTTTAAAGTAGACATTATATATTTTAAAATAAATCAAAAAAATAATTCATAAAATATATAAAAAATATTATAAATAAAAATTAAAGAGAACAAATTAGAACAATAGAACCTGATTTTCACATAATTAATTGTAACATTGTTACTTGTCATCTTTCATGTTCCGTCAAAAATAAATTGTTGATCGATTTAAATCCTAACCAATTGAAAAACATGACAAATAATTTCTCATCAAATATTCCATTCTCTGAACATACCATGGCATGTAAATTTCGAGTTGATATTGAACCTCCCACCCCTAGCTTCTGTTCCTAAGAGTATAATTGGAGTTTGCACATAACTATCATGTTTTAGGACTGTATTGGTCTTGTAAATTGTAAGGAATATCATCATAAAAAAGATGAAATGCTTTTAAACTCTCTAATTGGGACACCATCTTTTTGTTCATTTTGTAGGTATAAAGCCTCGGTAATGGTATGTGGTCAATGACTTAGTAAATTTCGTGATCTAGTAGATTTTTCTATAGTTAGAGGATCCCGCAATTGGAACTAGCTGATCAAAACTTCATTCTCATGTTTTGACTTTGTTAAATGTGGAAAATATATAAAGTAAAAGCACGAGTTGTTAAATCTTTATATGTGACAGTTCCCACACATGAAATCCAAATCTTACTTTATGTAGTAGAAGTTGAATGAGCCATTGACATTGAACAATGAGGAAATTCGATCAGTTAATGCTAAATTATTATTCTCTTACAGTAACTAATTTATCTTCTACCGGATTTCTTAATGGCTTAAACTTGTTAATGTCTATGACGATGCCAATTTCTTAACGGCTTAAACTTGTCAATGTCTACGATGATGCCAATTTCTTAACGGCTTAATCTTATATTTGTAAAATTAACATCATAAACCATCCTAAAATATGTATAAAGAAAAACTGTAATTTGTATAACATTATGGAAAGTGAAAGGATCGGGTTTAATGTATATCTAACGACAAACTAATGAATTTTGCACTATTGGTGAACAACGTGTCAGCTACTTAAAAATTGATTAAGAAGCGATCTTGATGAAACACCACCTTGTTTAGTATAAAAGCGTCTTATTAAATTTAGTTATTTGTAAAGATAATAGTTCTAGATATATTTTATTTTTCAGCCTTTGACATTACATTCGTGTGTCTGTACAAGCATGACAAATACATGCACATAACCAAAGAAAATCACCTAAGAAATACAATGTTAATAAAAACTTATGTTCTCTTGTTTTTACTATTTTATTTTGGCTTACTGGAGAGTACTTCTGGTACTCCTAACTTGTTTTGTTAGTTCATGTAATGTGATTATTTATCTTAATTTATCATCTTTGCTATAAAATAAATACATACATAAAGTTAAAAAATGCATCCATTTAAATTTTTTAATATAAATAACCTTAATACACATTTAAGCAATTTATTTGTATCAATAATTCCTTACATATTTAAACGAGTTATTCATATTTATCATTCCTTAATACATGTGAAGCCAGTACATGTGATAATATAACTAGAAGGTAGATCTTTAGACTTAAGATAATATACAAAATTGTCACTTTCAGGATGACATTGTAATAATACGACTTCGATAATGTAATTTAAAGATTCTGATAATGTCATTTAAAGTTGTGATAATACAGCTTTGAGAACGAAATTGTGATAATGCAACTTGGAGGAGGATCTGGTGAATCCAATGCCATCCATTGGCATTGTGATAATGCGACTTAGAGTGGGATCAGATGAATTCATATCATTCTGTGGTATTGTGATTCGACTCCAAGGAGGATTAGAAAGTATTATATCTTGTATTCGCGATGATGGTCCAGTCATAGTTTTTAGCAGTGGTTCAGGAATTGACGATGGAGTAGATTCCATCATTTCAGTAACAATACCCCTTTCATTAGTTTATTATGGATTTGCTTTCTTCGTCAGATTATTCCCGATAGTTATTAATTTCCAAAATATTGTAGATAAATTACTTTTATTTTTTATCCCATACATTTCATAATTTATTTAATATTTCAACTCAAAGAATCAATGTCTCTCCTGCAAATTATAAGCATATCACATCGTAACAATGAGGAACATTAGATTCATATAAAGTGAAGGATTTCAATGATATGTTCAAAAATTCCTCGAGTGAAAGATTTTTTAGTGTTGCCATTAACTCCTACTTCAAGCTTCAAGAATCATTTCTAAATTATGATCACTATGGTTTTATAGCATGCCCACTACTAACATTTGAAGCGAAGGATTTCAATGGTGTTCAAATATTCCTCGAGTCAAACGTTTCTAAGTGTTGCCATTAAATCATGCTTCAAGAAACATTTTTGAATTATAATCACCAAAGTTTGATAACTTGCGCACCATTTTTCTTTGTATCCCCAATGCAAGCATATCCATCACAAACTAAATAAAATACAATAAAAAAATATTTTAGTGGAAGATATAATTACAGTTCATCTCAGATCTAGAAAAGAAGAAATAAATTGTTGATACCTGAGGTATACTTATTATGGGCAACTCAAAATCAATAAATATGATGTCAAAATTCACACCAATCAACAAAAGTTGCATTACTTCTTGAGCATTGTTTGCAGGTTCTGTTCGAATGCCTGTTGATTCATTATGAACAATAATAAAACATAAGAATATATATATAGCTTTGAATATAGGAGTGAGACCCCTTTAATGCACATCCCAAAAGGAAATTAAAAGATGTAGATAAATGCAACTAGAAATCAGACTTAATTAGGACATGAAACAATACACAAATTGAACTTATAATCCAACCACTTTAATATGATCAAATTTAACGTTAGTTCAATAATCCATCCACTTAAATAGGATTAAATCAAATATTAGTGCAAGAATCTAACAAATACCTAACAAACATTTATTATAACCAGTTAGAACAATCCGTCGAACACACTTAATGAAACAAAGAGAGGAGAAAAATATAATTTTTACTGACAAACATTTGACCTCAACAAAACTCCATAACAGAAAACTAAAACACCAATGAATGCAAAAATCATTAATTAAGAGAAGACTCACCATGTTTAATCAAGGATATCACGGTCGTTGACTCTAGGAAAAAATCTCTGACAAAAGACCAATTAAATCGCAAGGTAGAAATGTTGCTGAATGAACAGACTTCATCTTTAATAGTTAGAATGAAGCTGTATAATTTAGAACACGATTTATTACAAATTAGATTGGAAAAAATATATGGGGGAATAAGATCGGGAGAAATTGTGCAAATTATACCTATATTTAAGTCAAACTTATGATAACTTTTGTCTCCATTGATTCAAGTTGAGTTGGTATTAACAATGGAAGGTATCTATGACTGTTGCATAATGGTTGAAGAGACCCGATTGAATATAAAGGTAGGGGTTGGAATTATGTAATGGGTTTATACATATAAATGGGTTATTGTGTTTTTTTCCAATAATAAAAATATTAATGCGTCTGAATATTTAAAAAAAAATTATAATAAAAATACAAGATATTGGAAGGAAGATTTTGGTAGGTGAAAAGAGTGTTAAAAGTGAAGGTGAGAAAAACAACAAAGGGGGGTTTGAATTGTTTTGAAAATAAGCGCTTTTTCAAAATGAAAATCACACAAGGATTTTTATACTGGTTCGCTTATAACACAAAGCTACTCCAGTCCACCCGGCCAAGGTGATTTCGCCTTCAACAAGGACTTAATCCACTAATCTTGAAAGATTGATTACAAACAACGTCTAAGAGAAAGATCTCTCAGTCCTCTCAAGTATACAGACTACACAGAGTCACTTGAGGAAATACAACAAAGATAAAACTTATGTAATCTAGAGTGCTTCTAAGATAAGCAAATATTACAACAGTAAGAACAAAGTGTTTAACGTTTCAAGCAAAAGCTTTGTGAAATATTGAGAGAGATGAAGAATGTTTTTTGTGTATGCTTGCTTTCTCTAACCTCTCAAAGTTGATGTTTCAGTAAAATCTTGTGATGTTGTACTTGTACCTCTCAATGTTGATTTGCAGTCCTTTATATAGAAGAGAAGGATCCGTTGAAAAATCATAGCAGATAATAACTCTTGAATAATAATTAGTGCCATAACTTATGTTGCTTGTTGCCAAAGCAACTTTCTCTTCTTGAATGATTACTTTCCAAAAATAGTTCCTATTCATTTGAATTTGGAGTTAACGTCTCTTTCTGTATTAGGAAGTCCATTTCCATAACTTTATTTGAAGTTAACGTTACTCTTCCTTATTTAGCAATTCCATAATCAGAGTCTTCGTGTTTCGGAATCTTGCTATCTAACTTCTGATGTTGATCTCTTTTGAGTTCTAATGATTTCTTCAGATAGCGCTGAGAACTTCTGGAGTTTGACATACCGTTGTTCAGAGTCAGAACTTCTAGAGCGTACTTCTTGTTCAGATGCTTCTGATATTTTGCTGTTTTGCTCAGAGTTAGACTTTCTTGAACGTGTTTCTACTTCAGATGCTTCTGGTCTTCTGATAATTTGTATCTGATATGATTCTGTATCTGATGATTTCTTCCTTCTTTCCTTAGAACCCTACACACTTAGAAACTTTTCGTTAGGGTGCCATTTTTGGTTTCATCCTTTGTTATCATCAAAATCATGGAATCTGTTGTAGAACAATTTTTGTTCTTACAATCTTCCCATTTTTGATGATGACAAAACAAACTTAATTAGCAGATGAAACATAAACAATATCAGATCAGATAGACAAGAGCTCCCCCTGAGATAGGCTAGGGAGTTCAGAAGTTCTTACCAGAGCTTCCAAGCAATGAGGTTTCTTGATACCTTCTGCAATTTCTTAAGTCTAGTGTTAGATAAATTTATTTTTAAGAAAAATACGTTGCAGAGTGCTTAGGTATTTAGACAGTATTTTCATCAGAGCTATTAATGACTTCTCCCCCTTTTTGTCAGAATCAAAAAGACATAGCAAAAAATAATAATAATTCAAGAGAAAAACATTGTATTCAGATAAAAAGCAACAGAGGCAAAAAGGAACAAGTAAACATCAGAAACAAGGAAGGCAAAAACAACAAGCAAACAAAATCCTAAGTGCCTAGGGGTTGGGAGGCGGAGGCATTCTCTGAAGCAATAGAGCCAGCATGTTCTGAATGTTGTCATTGACAGAGTCTTGTTTATCCATTCTGGCACGGAGTTCCTGCTGATCTTTCTTAAGTTCTTCCAGCGTCTGGAGAACCATAGGAACAACAGATGAGGACTCCCCCTGAGTCAGAGCCTGCTGTGCTTCAGCAGCGGCCTTTGCTTCAGCTTCGGCAGCAGCTTGTGCCTCAGCTTCGGCAGCAGCAGCAGCATCAGCCAGAGCTTTAGCTTCAGCTTCCTTTGCCCTTTCTTTCTCTAGCCTTCTATCTTCTTCTTCAGCTTCCTTTGCCAATCTCTCTTCCTCTAGCCTTCTGGCTTCAGCTTCTCTTGCAAGTCTTTCCTGGAGTCTTGCCTCAGCATCTCTGATGTAGCCATTTCTGACTTGTTCAGAGATGTTCTTCAGTCTAAAAGCCTCAGAGGTCATCCAGCCAATGACTCTGTTCCAGTGTGTCCTTACAGATTCAGGATCATCACTGACTTCAGAGTTAATGGTTAGAGACTTGAACTTTTGTACTGAAGCCCCTGCGACCAGCATTATGGCTTCCTCAAGGGTAGGTACAGAAAGGTTAGGTTCAGAGGTTTGAGGTGAAGAGGTTGGAGGGCTGAGATTTAATGTTAGAGGTTCAGGTTCAGCTTCAGGTTCAACTTCAGGTTCAGGTTCAGGTTCAGCAGAGGTGTTTGGAGGGGTGATATCAGAGGTGTGGAGGTCAGAGGGTTGAGTTTCAAAAGGTTGGTCTTCAGAAGGTATGTTGGTTGTTTGTTCTGGGGGAGGTGAAGTTGCTTCAGATTGTGTTGGTTGTTGTGAAGCAAGGTTTTGAGCCTGAATTTGGGCTAAGGTTGGAGAGTTAGGGTCAGAGTATTCTTGGTCAGAGGAGAGGTCAAGGTATGGGGGTGATTCTGGGGCTGAAGATGATGAAGAGGAAGTGGTTTGGTTCATTTCTTCAGAACGTGGTAAAGATGTTTGGGCAAGATTAATTTGAGGTGGAGGTAGTGAGGTTCTGGTTGTAGAAGGTGGGGTTTCAGAGGTTGTGTATATGGGTGGTGTTGGGAGAGGATTAGAAGAAGCCATAAGTTGTTCAGAGGGAATAGAGGGAGCAGACGTACCAGTAGTTTCTTGCAGAGGCGCTGGAGATCTGGTTCCAGAAGTTTCTCCTATTCTTGCTCTCTTTGCCTTTGAAGACTTATTCTTAGAGGGACCTCTTTTGAATCTGACAAAGTCTTCTTCTGACTCTAGACTCTCATCCAGTCTGAAGTCAGAGATGTCGACTCCTTCATCCTTCAGACGCTGCATGTAGTGGAGGATTGCATCTACAGGTTCATTCTTGAAGAACCTTGCAAGACCATGGGGTAGCTTCCTCTGATCTTTCAAGGCATCCCAGGAGGTATCCATAGTGGGTCTGACTTGAATCTTCTTCAGAATTCCCATACTCTTGAGATTTCTGGCGTTCAAAGGTCTTCCAGTATCTATCGCCAGATCTTCCATCAGCCTGTTCTTCTCCAGATGATCTACCAACCCATTCTCAATGAAAACATCAGATATAAGCCTTCCCAGAGGGATGTAGGATCTGGGTTTCATGTTGTTTCTTGTCTCCCTTACAGAGTCTCTGAGATATCTGAAGAGAAGTGCAGGAAGGCAGAGCTTTACACCCTTGTGAATGCAATAAAGAATGCACTTCTGATCTGCATTGATGTAGTCAGAGGAGTTTGATGCTGGGCGATGATGAATGGTTCCCAGAATGATCTTGAGCCATACTCTGAGGTTCTGATGAAGCTCTTTGTTCTTTGAAGGATTTCCTTCAGTGTTGAGTTTGAAGATGGTTGGATTGATTACTTCAGCAATGCGCTTTGACCTAGGGTTGATGTTGTAAATCCTTTTTCTCTAGTTTTCTCCATGTTTAGTAAAGAAGCAATTGACTTTTCAGTAATCACTATCTTTACCCCTAATACGAAGGAGACGATGAAGTGGTCATCAGCATCAGCAAATCTCCAGAATTCTTTGATGAGATTTGGGTAAACAGGGCCATAAAGCCTTTGGAAGTAGTTTTCCCACCCTTGTATACGGAGTTCTTCAGTAAGATCTACTCCATTTCTCCTCATGTTGTCGAAGTCCACCAGTGTTTCACATAACACATCCAGTCCCTCAAAGGGAGTTGCTAGGTTAATGTGAGGTTGACGATCAAGAATATGGGGTTCCTTGTACACTGGAGTAATGGAAACGCCTGTAACAGTTGGAGTTGGAATGCTTGAACTTTGGGCAGTGGTGTTGGATTCCATTTGCTGAGAAAAGTTGAAAACTTGTTGTTGTTGAGCATCCATAGTTGATGAAGATGAAGGTGAAGATGAAGAGTTTGTAGAAATGCTTCAGAGAGGGTTTGAGAGTGAGTGAGAGTGATAAGTGTGTGAAATGTGAGAAAAGTGTTTAAATACCCTAAACGAAAAACACATGCAAAACGACACACTATTCAGCGTTAGCACAAAGCACAAGTTAGCACGCTTGGAGGAAAAATGATTAAGGCTCATTAATGAATGTCTAATCCCAACAGTATGCACACTGCTCGAGGAGATCTTAAACATTTTTCTTCTGGACAACTGTCTAGAAGTTCTAGGGTTAGACGCTAAGTGCTCCACGTGTTGATGTATCTGATCTTCAGGAATGCCAAAGGATTGGTTCCTGGAGATTTCTAACTCAGATATCTTCTTAACTGGTAGAAGTATCAGAGTCAGAGGCAGAAACACATTTGTTTATGTCAGAGTCTCATTTTACATCTTCAGAGCCACACTTCATTCAGGGCAATTTCGAATGTTCAGATTTTCTAAGATAAAAAGAAATCTATCTTCAGCTAGAGGCTTAGTAAAGATATCTGCCCATTGATGATCTGTATCAATGAACTTCAATGTTACTATCCCTTTCTGAACATAGTCTCTGATAAAATGATGTTTTATTTCAATGTGTTTAGCTCTGGAATGTAGAATGGGATTCTTACTTAGACAAATGGCAGCAGTATTATCACAGAAGATAGGAATGTTACTCTCAAAGATTTGCAGATCTTCTAACTGATGCTTCATCCAGAGCATCTGAGTTGTGCACAGTGATGCTGAGATATATTCTGCTTCTGCAGTTGATAGAGCGATAGTTGACTGTCTTTTGCTAGCCCAAGATATTAGATTGTTTCCCAGAAGCTGGCAATTTCCAGATGTGCTTTTTCGTTCTAGTCTATCTCCTGCATAATCTGCATCACAGTAACCAGAAAGTCTATACTCTGATGTTTTCTTATACATCAGGCCCAGGTTAGGAGTTCCTTTCAGATACTTGAGAATTCTCTTAACTGCTGTTAAATGAGATTCTCTAGGATCTGATTGGAATCTGGCACAGAGACAGACACTAAAGAGAATATCAGGACGAGTAGCAGTCAGATAGAGAAGAGAGCCTATCATACCTCGATAGAGCTTCTGACAAACCTTTGCGCTTACTTCTTCCTTTTCAAGAATGCATGTTGGATGCATTGGAGTTTTTGCAGAGTTGCAGTCAGCCATGTCAAATTTCTTCAGAACATCTTTAATATATTTGCTTTGATGAACATATGTAACTTCTGAAGTTTGGTTAATTTGAATTCCCAGAAAGAACTTTAGTTCTTGCATTAAGCTCATTTCAAATTCTGCCTGCATTAACTTAGAGAATTCTTGACAAACAGAGGCGTTAACTGAACCAAAAATAATATCATCAACGTATATCTGGCATATCATGAGATCATTGTTAAGTTTCTTACAGAAAAGTGTGGAGTCAACTTTCCCTCTGATAAAATTGTGTTCCAGAAGAAAATTGCTTAAACGTTCATACCAAGTGTCGCATCACGCGAAAAACCGGCGGGAAAACAAGAACAACAGAGCCGCCACCGTGCGTTATTTATCCCAAAAGAGGGAAAGGAAACGCTCAGAGTAAACCTGGAAAGAGCATGGTCTCGCGACCAAAGAGAATGGGATCGGGAGTCGGTTATGCGAAGGGAAGGTATCAGCACCCCTACGCATCCGTCGTACTCGACGGGATCCACGCACAATAGGAAGGGAAAATGGTTGCTAAAACACTACTCACACATACACTGGCTGAAGGAGACACAAGAAAACAGACTGAAACTGACTCGGCAGGATATCGCATCCTGGGCCTACTTAGTCTATCAAGCGTAGACATCAGAGTCAAAGTAGTTCGGACTGGGGAAACGACACATGCTCGCTAGGATATCGCATCCTATGCATACGTATCTCCTTTGGACGAAGGAGAATCAGAGCATCCGTAGCTCGGCTGACGCGCACACAAACAAACACAGGCAAGGGTAAACATGGAGCCTGAATGCCAATCACTGGGCTTACATCAGCATCCGAACCAAAACGCACACAAGGAGGCAAACGTGGAGCCTGAATGCCAATCACTGGGCTTACATCAGCATCCGAACCAAAACGCACACAAGGAGAAGGGTCTCGATTGCAACCAGGGCAAGAGAAAGGGGAGGTCTCAATCGCAACGAGGGCGAGAGAGAAGAATTAGTGTTAGTTGTTAGTCAAACTCGATAAGACATCGCATCTCGTGCCTACGTATCTCATCTGGACATGAGAATCAGAGTTGCCGTAGTTCGGCTAAACTATTCCTGTTGGTTTGTGTTTTTTAGATGGATAACGTCACTACGCAATCTACCTGATGCTCGACCTTTGGAGACTTACTCACCTGTAGTAGAAGGAGTTGACATATCCTTAAGAGGGGATAATGTTTGTTTGTGTTTTAGGAAAGCTCAAGCAAGAAAGGAAGTCCTATACGAAGGAACCGTGCTACCTTAATTGTCATGCAAACGAGACTACGCGGAGTCTAGCAAACCTAGGGGATACAATCACACCACACAAACATATACAGCATGAAATAAACACACCAACAAAGGGCTCAAACATCAGGGTTAGGCTTTAGTCGAGGGGTCATATCAACCTCAACAAACAAGCCTCTGTATCGGGGTCAGGTTAGCTCTTAACCTTGCCATTGAGGGGCTAAGGTGAAGCCGATGAAAGGTGATGAGGGGTGTGCCTCATTGCTTCTATCTCAAGTCAGAGAGAGCATCAGACAAGGGAGCGTGGGTCCAGAATGGGGGGACCCTTCTACGCTCAGGACATAGACTCGACTGTACAATGTACAAGATCTTGGGCTTGGATCTCAATGCTACAACCATGTAATGGGAGCAAGGAGAAGACTCACAGAATAGTGGGGGATAGATTGCTTATCCCTACCTTCCACCAATTGCCTCTTTTAGAGGACTTTCACCTGCTTGGCACGAAAAATAAACAACCACAATCATTGCCTCTTAAGGAGGACTTCAGACAGTTTGCCCGGTCAAATAACAGACCGGGTCTCCAGACTACATGAAGTTAGGAATTTATACCTCAATGCAAGTTGCTTAAGCAAAGCAAAGCAAAAGTTCACAAGGAACTGAGCAACTAAGTGTACCTGTACAAAAGTCAAACAAAATCAGCATCCCATTCATAATCAGACAACAATATAATGATTAATTAACAATCCCAATGATGTGCATAGCACAAGTCCATGTGGACCAACATCCTACAAAACAGCCACATTAGTTTACAAGTCAAGTAAGATAATCCCAAATGTGAAACATTTCCTTTAATCATTAACTTCTTAACCTGAAAAGCCAAAAACAAGTTCAAATGTAAGTGACAAGACCTCTAGGACAAGCCTAGGGTCCAAAAGAAGGAAAAATCCTAAAACAGCAACCAATTCATGATCAAAGTCAAGATATTTCGAATACTAAGGGATCCCAATTGGTCCCATATCCAAACTATACACCTATTTCAATTTATACGACATGTAAGGCAAAGTGAGCAATGTTAAACCACATATGAGCAATCAGCAAGATCACATCACAAAAAATACCAAAACAGCATGGAAAATTCCACAAAAATTATATCCTAAACAGAGGACATTCAACAAGCTACATGTCAATTTTCATACAATTTGGCCTAGTGGAACTATGGGAATTAATTCAACTTGACAAGGCATGCAAAAACACAATCAAATGAAGCTACAAAATGTACATTAACTTCAATTCAATGGTAAACAATGACATTACATGGGAAATTAGTAGGACCAAAGCCAAATGAAAGCTACACATGTCAGGAACTATTCTACCAAATTTCATGGTCATATCATTCATCATGCTCATTCTATGCACAAAATAAGGCAAACTAGTTCAAAGGAAGCACTAAGCCTACAAACAGAATTATTGCATTCAAACCCACATCAACACAATCCCAAAAATTCTCAAATAAATTACACCTAAACAGGGGATAATCAAGGGATGGCACACCAAATTTCAGCTTAATTGGGCAAATGGAACCATGTCAATGAAAATTAACAAAAACAGACGCAATCATAGGCTCCAAATCACAACATCAACACGTTCTTCCACTTCAAAAATTCATAACTCAATGAAAACAAAAAAGAAATGGATGAGACCAAAACAGGGAGGTCCTAACATGTGTCTTCTACAAGCATATCAAATTTCATGATCATACAGTGCCATATGAGCATTTCACAATGAATCTACCAATCTATGTCACACAAGCTTGCAAATTCAATCATCAGAAATGAAAAATCATGATCAATTAGAAAACACAATGAACAATTCCACAAAAATTCACAGAGGATCCTA